>NW_011494747.1:689140-696299 GCF_000754665.1 Bison bison bison | reverse complement strand
AATGATAGGGCTGTTATATATTTTCTTTATCTTTATGAAATTCTTCAGGTAGTGTGTCAGTAGAGTTCCAGACATTTAGATATTTGGTCTGCATATGTTAGTACTATAAAATGAACAATGTTCTTGGTAAGTAATTGAAATTCAAAATATATAGTCTTTGAGGGTATCACTGAATTTACATTTACTTAAGATATAACTGATAACAGAAACAACTTCATGTTTCTAGGCTTTTTCTTTTTTTAATAAAGAAATTTAATAATGATTATCTTGCTGATTAAAAAGTGACTTCATGATTAAATTGTTGAATTATAATATAAAAATGTAATGAACGAGTTTAAGAAATGTATTTGTAAGAAAATGATCTATAATATTCTTATTCCTCATATGTATACTTTGCAACTTGGCAATATTCATTTTTTTAAAAAGTGATATAGTTTCCAAAATGATTAAGTTCTCAAAATTTTCACTAGATGGCAGCAGTAGCATAAAAATAGGAAACATGACCTTTATAAAGTAGTTAAGCTTCTTTTTTTGTTGTTAACATTTAAGAAAAACCTATTCATTGAAAATATAGTCACAGACTTCTCCTGTGGCTCTGTGGTAAAGAATCCACCTGCCAATGCAGGAGACATGGGTTCAGTCTCCGGTCCGGGTAGATCCTTTATGCTCCGGAACAACTAAGCACGTGTGCCACAACTATTGAACCTGTGCTCTAGAGCCTGGGAGCCGAAACTGCTGAGCCCATGAACTGCAACTGCTGAAGCCTGCACCACAGGGCCCATGCTCTGCAATAAGAGAAGCCACTGTAATGAGAAGCCTGCACGCTGCAACTGTAGAGTAGCCCCCCAGTTGGTGCAGCTAGAGAAAAGCCAGCATGGCAGCAAAGACCCAGCACAGCCAAAAAGAAATAAAATAATTTTAAAAAATATATAGAGTCACAATAGATCTCTTAAGTGGTTCAGAAAAACAATACTTGGCACATAGTGTGAATGGATAGAAGAAAAGACAAATGATGGCACTAGTATTTACGGAAAAGAAGTGTCACCTCAGATGTTTCAGTTAGCATTTTGTTTTATGTATATGTTTTTAGGTTGAAAACATGTAAATAATATTTACATTTCAGTTTACTGCAAATAAATATGGTTCGTGAATAGATGTTAGATTTTATAATCTAATGCATGATGGTAACCTTTAATGCTTCATTTAAAGAAGTCTCTGGTGACCAAAAATAGGTATATTCTCAGTGTGCTCAGCACACTGATAATTTTTATGTGAGTCAGCTTTATAGAAAATTGTATATACATTTATTACATTTTTGGAGAAAGGGAGTCTGGTGAGTTATTGAGTTATATAAATAGCTAGATGGGTAGGTGTATGGTTGCCATAATGTTGATAATTTAAAAAATTTTAATATGTATTACAGGAATTTTTTATGATCTATATGTATATGTTTATAATACATATAAATGCTTTTTCTGAAATTAGTTTTTAGTCAAATTGTACATTTTATTAATATGTAATACTTGATCTTTATTGTAAGGAATTGAGCCTCAAGAGGTGAAATGACTTTCTCACTATGACTGAGTAAATGTTCAAGAATTAAAGCCTAGAGAAGTGAACTAGACAGTACTTCTAAACAGAGCAGAAAGATGGTTGCATCATGTATGATTATTAATACTTCTTAGGTGCCCCAAAATTCCTTTTGTGGGAGACACATATAAGGATGAAAAATGGGAGTTTCTTTCTTTAAGAGACCTTATATTTTGGGGGGATAAAAAAACATGTACATAAAAAGTAGTATTGTAAGGCTGTGAGTGAATGCTAGATGGTGCAGCTGCAACGTTTACAGTAAAAAGAGGTCACCTCTGGATTGGACAAGAGGAGAGAACTTGAAGGCATCACAGTAAAGGTGAAAAATAGAGCTAAGCTAATGAGTAGGATTTTTTTCTTTAAATACTTCTATTTCTAATTTATATAAATGATGTGTGTTTGTTGTACAAAAATGTGTAAATAAAAAAGGAAAAATAATAGTAGAGTTAGCTGACATTTTATATCCGATGGGTAGTATTTATAGAACTTTAAGAGGGAGGACAATATGACCAAAGTGTGGGACTAGGAGAAAAAAACAAGACACAGTTGTGTGAGGCGAATGTGATAACCATTACACTAGAGAAACATGACCCGTAAGACACACATTTGTGAAGTGTCACACCCTATGAGTTGAGGAATAAGTGGGGTTATATGGTAGCCCGACTACTAAAATTACAGCTATTTTAGTTGTGATTTTAGTTGTGATGTAGTAGTAATTTTAGTTGTGATGTAGTAGTAAGTAATACTGCCACTACCACACGTCACACCTTACATATTTACCTAACATTGGTAGAGCATTTCTAGCAGCAGATGTAGGTTTATAAGGATGGACAATCAAAACAATGATAGGCTGCTGATTTAGGGATCTACTTGCTACTCTGAGACTTTTATAGATGAACAGTGTCACCGGTCTTTGTTTT
Source organism: Bison bison bison (assembly GCF_000754665.1). Lineage (NCBI taxonomy): Eukaryota > Metazoa > Chordata > Mammalia > Artiodactyla > Bovidae > Bison > Bison bison. Next base: position 693,789 of record NW_011494747.1, on the reverse strand, counting down.
TAGTAATGTCTATAATGTTGTACTTAAGCAATTTAGCACAAAATCGATCTTTGTGTTTTAATGAAGCTAAATTCTTTTCAGCTCTAACGACCTCAGCCTTTTCATTCTTTATCTCGTCTAGTTAGCAGTCTTCAAAATGATAAATTTTGTATATTTAAAATATTGTTTTAAATTAATTTGTTTATTTGATGAAAAATCATTTAGTACTTCATCTCAGTGACTCCATTTAGGATACAAAGGTTGGAGGAGATGGTACAAAGGAATAAATATCCATAGATTCTGCATCCATAGTGTCAACCAACCACAGATTGAAAATACTTGGAAAAAAGAAATCCAGAAAATTCCAAAAAAAAACAACTTGAATTTGCTTCAGTGGCAATATTTACCTAGCATTTACAACTATTTAATAGCATTTACATTGTAACAGGTACTAAAGATAATCTAGAAAAGTTATAAAATGTGTGGGAGGTTGTAACTAGGTTATACACAAACACTGTGCTCTTTTATGTAAGGTACTTGAGCACCCTCAGATTTTGATATGGAGAGCTGGCGGGTGGTGTCCTGGAACCAGTCCCCAGGATATTGAGGGTGACTGTGTAACTAATTCTAGGAAGTTTACATTTACTTTTGTTCGGTCAATAGAATATCAAAGAAAATTAAAAAAAAAAAAAACATACTGTCTTTAAGAACAAAATGTGACAGAAATTGCATCCAAAAGAAAGGTACGTCTCCTGTGTACCTTGTATTTTTTTCTCCCCATTATCTCTCACTGACTTCTTTTTTTCTCCTTTTACTTATCCATCAAAACTATGCTTTTGCCCATGAAGTGAAGTGAAGTTGCTCAGTCGTGTCTGACTCTTTGCGACCCCATGGACCGTAGCCTACTACGCTCCTCCGTCCATGGGATTTGCTAGGCTGGAGAAAATCCAATACTAGAGTGGGTTGCCATATAGGAATGACAATTTGTCTTTAACTTTTAAGTGCAAAACAAAACTAGGACATTTGTATTGGAAGTACTTATTTGATATGAACACTAGATGGCAATATTGCTGCGTTGTAGCTGTAAGATGAGCAGGAAAAAGCAGAAATAGTAGCTTTTTACTTGTTAATATTGTCTTTGATATTTAGAGAGAGCTGTTTGTTAATTTAATACGTTGGATTGTTTGAAGAAAAAAAATCCTGAAGATATTTATGAGCATACTCACACTTCTACTTTTTCATTAAAATGTAAATAAAATTGGTAAGGAATTGTGTTGCATGAATACTTTCTACTTGAAACCAAATTGCTTTATATTGGTTATCATATGTCTGTGTGAGATAGGAAAAATTATTTTTCTATCCATTTTGTCTGTTTTAAGGATTTGTTTTATAGTAATTTGTTATTTTAGGTTATGCTTTTAATTTATCTTTTTAGTTCTTTTTTTGTCTTTTTTTTAATCTTGAAGAAAAATGAAAATTTGTTTGGAAGCTTTATTTCACTGTTTTGATATTTCTGTGTCTTCTCTTACTCAACCTTGCCCACTCCATCCATAATCTTACAGTTAGGTGAAAGCAGTAAAAGTATGGTTCTTTAAGATGTCAGATATATCACTTATTTTAAAATATTAAGCCATATCACTTTATCTTTTCCAAGAGGATAGAATTGCTGAAGAATTTATTCCTGAAATTATTGATACAGGTTTCTAAAGTGGCTATTAAAAGGAAAATTATCTTTAAAAAATTAAGGACATTCAATTACATATATACTTATATCACATTGTTATTGATCTTATTTGATCAGTTAGCATTTTGAAAAATTACTTTTGAAGGTAGTTCACTGTAATTCTGCAGTTTGGGAGTTTTAAAATAATAACTTGTTTCTTTAATTACAAGGAACAGTGCACTGTGAATTAATTTCTAGAAATAACTGGAAGATAAAAGGAGCGTAATTCTTTTTTTTTTATTTTATTTTTAAACTTTACAAATTGTATTAGTTTTGCCAAATATCAAAATGAATCCGCCACAGGTATACATGTGTTCCCCATCCTGAACCCTCCTCCCTCCTCCCTCCCCATACCATCTTCTTGTTTAGTTATACATAGTTTACTAAGAAAAATTTTAAGTGAAAATATCCTTATAAATTTATTTTCATTTTAAAGAGTATAAATAAGGAGCATTTTGGAGCCAGGTGTAGTAATGTACAGTTATTTTTTCAAAAATATGCATTTCCGTTACTATACTCATTTGAATTCACATGATACTGTATATTGGAATAGATTTGGACTTTTCAGTTCAGTCACTCAGTCCTGCCTGACTCTTTGTGACCCATGGACTGTAGCACACCTGGCCTCCCTGTCCATCACCAACTCCCAAAGCTTACTCAAACTCATGTCCATAGACTTGGTGATGCAATACAACCGTCTTATCCTCTGTTGTCCCCTTCTCCTCCTGTCTTCATTCTTTGCCAACATCAGGGTCTTTTCCATTGACTTCGCATCAGGTTCTTTGCATCAGTTCTTCGCATCAGGTGACCAAAGTATTGGCGCTTCAGCATCAGTCCTTCCAATGAATATTCAAACTGATTTCTGTTAGGATGCACTGGTTGTATCTCCTTGCTGTCCAAGGGACTCTCAAGATTCTCCAACACCACAGTTCAAAAGCATGAATTGTTTGGCACTCAGCTTGCTTTATAGTCCAACTCTCACATCCATACATGACTACTGGAAAAACTATAGCTTTGACTGGATGGATCTTTGTTGGCAAAGTAATGTCTCTGCTTTTTAATATGCCATCTAGGTTGGTTATAGCTTTTCTTCCAAGGAGCAAGCATCTTTTAATTTCATGGCTGCAGTCACCATCTGCAGTGATTTTTGGAGCCCCCCAAAATAAAGGCTCTTACTGTTTCCATTGTTTCCACATCTATTTGCCATGAAGTGATGGGACTAGATGCCAAGATCTTAGTTTTTTGAATGTTGAGGTTTTTTTTTTAATATAAATTTATATATTTTAATTGGAGGTTAATTACTTTACAATATTGTATTGGTTTTGCCATACATCAGCATAAATCCGCCACAGGTATACACATGCTCCCCATCCTGAACCCCCCACCCTCTTCCCTCCCCGTACCATCCCTCTGGGTTGTCTCGGTGCACCAGCCCCAAGCATCCAGTATCATGCATCAAACCTGGACTGGTGATTTGTTTCATATATGATATATACATGTTTCAATGCCATTCTCCCAAATCATCCCACCCTCTCCCTCTCCCACAGAGTCCAAAAGACTGTTCTATACATCTGTGTCTCTTTTGCTGTCTCACATACAGGGTTATCGTTACCATCTTTCTAAATTCCGTATATATGTTTTAGTATACTGTATTGGTGTTTTTCTTTCTGGCTTACTTCACTCTGTATAATAGGCTCCAGTTTCATCCACCTCATTAGAACTGAGTCAGATGTATTCTTTTTAATGACTGTGTAATACTCCATTGTGTATATGTACCACAGCTTTCTTATCCATTCATCTGTTGATGGACATCTAGGTTGCTTCCATGTCCTGGCTATTATAAACAGTGCTGCGATGAACATTGTGGTACATGTGTCTCTTTCAGTTCTGGTTTCCTCAGTGTGTATGCCCAGCAGTGGGTTGCTGGATCATAAGGCAGTTCTATTTCCAGTTTTTTAAGGAATCTCCACACTGTTCTCCATAGTGGTTGTACTAGTTTGCATTGTGTAAGAGGGTTCCCTTTTCTCCACACCCTCTCCAGCATTTATTGCTTGTAGACTTTTGGATTGCAGCCATTCTGACTGATGTGAAATGGTACCTCATTGTGGTTTTGATTTGCATTTTTCTGATAATGAGTGATGTTGAGCATCTTTTCATGTGTTTGTTAGCCATCTGTATGTCTTCTTTGGAGAAATGTCTGTTTAATTCTTTGGCCCGTTTTTTGATTGGGTCATTTATTTTTCTGGAATTGAGCTGTAGGAGTTGCTTGTATATTTTTGAGATTAGTTGTTTGTCAGTTGCTTCATTTGCTATTATTTTCTCCCATTCTGAAGGCTGTCTTTTCACCTTGCTGATAGTTTCCTTTGTTGTGCAGAAGCTTTTAAGTTTAATTAGGTCCCATTTGTTTATTTTTGCTTTTATTTCCAATATTCTGGGAGGTGGGTCATAGAGGATCCTGCTGTGGAATGTTGAGTTTTAAGCCAACTTTTTCACTCTCCTCTTTAACTTTCATCAGGAGGCTCTTTAGTTTCTTGTTGCTTTCTGCCATAAGAGTGGTGTCATCTGCATATCTGAGGTTATTGATATTTCTCCCAGCAATCTTGAATCCAGCCTGTGCTTCATCCAGTCCAGCATTTCTTATGATGTACTCTGCATGTAAGTTAAATAAGCAGGGTGACAATATACAGCCTTGACGTACTCCTTTTCCTATTTGAAACCAGTCTGTTGTTCCATGCCCAGTTCTAATTGTTGCTTCTTGACCTGCATACAGATTTCTCAAGAGGCAGGTCAGGTGGTCTGGAATTCCCATCTCTTGAAGAATTTTCCGGTTTCTTGTGATCCACACAGTCAAAGGCTTTGGTATAGTCAATAAAGCAGAAATATATGTTTTTCTGGAACTCTCTTGCTTTTTCTATGATCCAACGGATGTTGGCAATTTAATCTCTGG
>NW_011494747.1:677531-689040 GCF_000754665.1 Bison bison bison | reverse complement strand
TTCTTTGGCATTGCCTTTCTTTGGAGTTGGAATGAAAACTGACCTTTTCCAGTCCTGTGGCCACTGCTGACTTTCCAAATTTGCTGGCATATTGAGTGCAGCATTTTCACAGCGGCATCTTTTAGGATTTGAAATAGCTCAACTGGAATTCCATCACCTCCACTAGCTTTGTTCAAAGTGATGCTTCCTAAGGCCCTTTGACTTCACATTCCAGATATGAGTGATCACACCATCGTGATTATCTGGGTCATGAAGATGTTTTTTGTATAGTTCTTCTGTGTATTCTTGCCATGTTTTCTTAATATCTTCTGCTTCTGTTAGGTCCATACCACTTCTTTCCTTTACTGTGCCTGTCTTTGCATGAAAAGTTCCTTTGCTATCTCTAATTTTCTTGAAGAGATCTCTAGTCTTTCCCATTCTATTGTTTTCCTCTATTTCTTTGCATTAATCACTGTGGAAGGCTTTCTTATCTCTCCTTGCTATTCTTTGGAACTCTGCATTCAAATGGGTATATCTTTCCTTTTCTCCTTTGCCTTTTGTGTTTTTCTTTTCTCAGCTATTTGTCAGACCTCCTCAGACAACCTTTTTGCGTTTTTACATTTCTTTTTCTTGGGGATGGTCTTGATCACTGCCTCCTGTACAATGTCATGTTTGGACTTACGTTTATTTGTAAATTAGCTCAATTTTTTCCTTACAAGTATTGCATTAATTGTAGTAGCATTTAGTTATTAACCATCTGTATTTTGCTCGTTTAAGTTTTGGTTTATTGATATAGGACATATTTAAGCTATTTTGGTAATTTTTAAATGAATTTATCATTAATCAGAAAGCAGAATGATTTAGTTATTTTATGTATGGAGAGTTTTTGAAGCAGGTGCTTCATCTCTAATTTACCATAGCTGTAGGACATTTTTTGCTAAAATTTTAGGTAAGGTTGCATTTACTTATTCAACCAAAAACCAATTTTTGGCATTTTTCTTCAATTATAGGCAGATGTATAGAACATTTATATAATTTTCAGTTTCAATGATGGGATTTTGTCCATATTTATGTGATTAAAAATGTTTAGATATAATTTAATTCAAATTTCAAAGTCAATATTCCATCTTTTTTTGCTAGTTGAAATTAAAATTTTCTTTCTCTGCTTAAAATTTTATTTAACAGATATTTTTTAAGGGCTTATTATATTTTACACTGTATGTTGTATAAAGAGAATACAGAAGTCAAGCAAGTGCAGTGCTTGTTCTCAAGGGCCTTTTAATCAGTCTATAGCTTCCTCTGCCATTCATTAGTATTGTGTGCAGCTGCCGAATTATATCACAGTTAATGTATATGTATTTTTACTGGGAGGGCATTCATACTGAAGGAACTAATACTTAAATACTTAAAGTGAGTATGTTTCAGGAGGGGGGATACCTCCAGGCCTTGAAAGGAGGCTCTTGTCCAGCACTTGGAAATGAATTGTCCAGGGAGACACACATGCTGACAAATGACAAAGCAAGAGACTTTATTGGGAAGGGGCACCCAGGCAGCGAGCAGTAGAGTAAGGGAACCCAGGAGAACTGCTCTGCCACATGCTCACAGTTTCTTGTTTTATGATAAATGAAATTAGTTTCCTGGTTGTCTTTGGCCAATTCTTCTGACTCGGGGTCTTTCCCATTGGTGCACACATTGCTCAGCCAGGATGGATGCCAGCAAGAAGAATTCTGGGAGGTGGTAGGATGCGTGGTATCTCCTTCTGACCTTTCCCAAAATCTTCAGTTGATAGTGACTTATGAGTTGTGTATTCCTTACCAAGACCTCCTGTCCTAAAATAACTCAGGCAAATGGTTATATGGTGCCTGGCGAGGGTAGGTGATTTCAGTCAGTGTGTTTCCCCTGACAAATATATTAAAACAGGATTTTTTTCACTTCAGTAGTCCCTGCTGTTTTATAATATAGATATTTGAATATCTTCTTCCAAGTTAAATAGCAAACCTATTTGTTGAATGTTTCCTTCTGACAGTCCTTGAACTTAATGTTATGCAGCATGACTGTTTGATACCTATGTCATACCTAAATTTTGCTAATAATTATGTGAATCTCTTAAAACTTGAAACTCTTTCAGTTCAGTTCAGTCACTCAGTCGTGTTCAACTCTTTGCAACCCCATGAATCACAGCACGCCAGGCCTCCCTGTCCATCACCAACTCCCAGAGTTTACTCAAACTTATGTCCATTGGGTCAGTGATGCCATCCAGCCATCTCATCCTCTGTCGTTAGCTTCTCCTCCTGCCCCCAATCCCTCCCAGCATCAGAGTCTTTTCCAGTGAGTCAACTCTTCTCATGAGGTGGCCAAAGTATTTAGGGACAATAAATACTCTGTTGTGCATAGCACATTATAAACTAAGTGGCGTTTCTTCAAGTTACATGGCTGTTTTTCAAATACTTTGTGGTTAAAAGTTACGCTCATTATGTTACTTTTTTATATGCAATATTTCAGGCTAAATTTGTACGTTTTTAACCGAAAGCACTTCAGTCAAACTCATTTTATAGACTTATAAAACCTTTTTACCTTAAAAGTTAGTATATTACATAATACAATAGTTGTTTGGCTTATATTTTTGAAAAAGTAGTTATATTTATCAAATGCTAGTCATGGAACATCAGAAATCATAGATAATAAAATACTATCCATTGCATATATTGGTTAGATAAGAATTTGAACTTGATAAACATATAATGTCCTACAATTTAGATATATAAGATATTCATATAAAGTGATATAAGTATGATAATTACTTTTAAAGAAAATGAAATTGGTGAACAAAAGGGACAGTTTTACTAAAAGCAAATTCCCTGGTTACTGGAATACTAGAAAATGTGAAAAGCTGTTCTTTTATGATTTCTCTGTGTTTCATTTGACTTGTACCAACATTCTAGTGCCTCTATAATATACAACTGAAATGCTTGATGCCATTAAGGTTAATTATATAAATCATAGGAAATATCCTGAATGCTAGCACTTTCTAATAATCTTACTATTTTTGTTTTTCTTAGCCACAACTGAAATTGTGAGGCATTCCGTTCCAAAGATAGCACAAGAACCTTACTTAATGCCTACTTTGCCAATGAATAGGTCAGCAAGGGTACTGTTTGATGGAGGCGGGCTCTTCTCTAGCAGTGAAGAGCCTTACTGTCTTGAAGCTGTCTCCACCGGGCTAGTAAATTAGATTCTGAAGTCTCCTGATACTCTTGGTGTAGATATGTTACCATTCTGCCTGTCAGACTGCTCTGCTGTAAGTGCTGATTTCAGGAGACTTTTTAAAAACGGTTTGGGATGCTTTATATTTGGAAAGAGTAAAGTTGAACTGTGGTTGGTTTTCACTAGCTGCTCTATTGTTGTAAGGAATACTGATATTACCAAGTATTAGTAGTATTACCAAGGTTAATAAAAAGCACAGGAATATTTTACTATGTTGCCCAGGTATAAAATCTTTCTTATTTTCATTTATAAAAGGATGGTGTTTACACCTGCTTTTCTCCTGCCTTCCCTAAATCTGGTGTTGAATTTCTTCAGTGTAGCCACTTTGCCTTTTGTGAATATATCAGCCCAGCAGTAGGCATTTTTACTGAACTCCAGAAAAATAGAACCATTGCTTAAGGGTGACATGTAAAATACTGCCTAAGGGATAGAAAAATTGTATAAATTATGCTTTCAACTGTTAAAGAGAGTACTGTTTTGGAACCGTATTCTTTGTAGGCAGTATTTTATAACTACCTTTCTAATAAATATACCAAATGTATACCCTTTATTTGCATTTTTTAGGGGGAAATGTGTTTAACACCAATAAATTTTATATGACTTTGCAAATTTTTTTTACTGAAAATGGACAATTTTATATGGATATGGGCTTACACATGTCTATTTAAGTAAATCTCTTAATATAGAGTCTGTATAGGCAAGTGCATACCTTAGAGCTTTATGACTAGATTATTTTAATGAGGACAGGAGTTTTAGCAAGAACAACTTAGGAGTTAAATGATTTGGAAAAATCTACGTTATGGAAATGTGTGCTACATTTTAAAATGCGCTGTAAAAAGTTGATTAAAAGAAATGTTGATGCTTAAGGGGGTTTCCAATGAAAAATTGTCTTGATTCCTTGTCAGCTCACAACTGATCAGAGTCCTTTGGAGGATATTGGCCTTATCTACCTATAAGTAGATATTTTTCAAGAGCTTGTGCTGCACCAAGTCCTTATGAGAAACTAGGGTCTTTAGTCCCAAGTCACTTTTAGAACCTAAGGTGCTCCCTCACTTTAGCGCTCTAGTGGTGGAGAGTTGAATTTCCAACAATTAGGAATAAGAAAGGGAACTAGTTTTACCTAGGGCTGTCTAATTTATTCCCTTTGCTTCAAATGCTATGTGTATGCTAACTTTTGAGTTCTGAATTTCTAATCCTTCTCCTCTAGCTCTGGACCCAGATTGCCAACAGCAGTCATACCTGAATGTGCCTTATTTATCAACACTGATACATCCAAAACCAAATTATTCCCTAAATAATGTCCTAACTGGTCTTCCTGACACTGACATCTTCAAATTTGTTTTGCATACAAGCATCAGAAAAAAATCTTTGAAAAGTAAATATGCTTTTATGTTTATGGTTTTTTTTATTGAGTTGCATTGTCTGTGGAACCAAGACTACATTCCATAACATTTCTTGTGAGGCCCTTCACAGACTGGCAGTATTTTCAGCCACTGTCATTATTCATCTTGTACACCATTCACCGTAAGCTCTTTCTTCTCTGAAAACATACCCATTTTTCTTGTTGTGTTGTTACATGTGCTGTCCTCCAGCACTGTTGAGCTTTGTTTGATGCTTATGGTCCACACCCCCACAATGCCATTTCTTAATGAATTCACATTTTGCCTCCTTTCCTATGTATTAGGCATTACCTTTTCTAAAGTCAGGTAATTGGATTTATACATATCACTAGCATAGCACTCATAGTGTGTTATTGCCATTGTATTATTGTCTCTCCTAATACCTTAAATTCTTTGTGGGTATAAACTTTGTCTTTATTTTTCTGTCTTTTGCACAGTGCCTTGAACATGGGATTCATTCACTGAAAGAGTGACTTCCCATTCTTGTAAGCATGAAGTTAAGGCCTTCCTAGATACTAAAGATTAGAGACACTATCTTTAGTTCCTCTAAGTATAAACATTCATGGCACTTTTTATTTGAGTGTTTTCGAAGAGTAACAATCCACTCCCTGCCTAAAAAAAAAAATACAAATTCAAAGTGATTTTAAGTTGAATTAGCTTTGAAAATATTTCCCTCCTTTCCACTGTAGCACTCATCACCTCTACTTTTTATTTGTGAAAAGTGTCAGTTGAACTCTTGATATATGCCATATGTTCATGAATTATCACATTACTTGAATCAAATCAAATGTGTTTCTTTTTGGGTTGTATGGACCTCATACACTGATATATATCACATTTTTTATTTAAATAATTTAATGTTTCAGATTGTAAAGCTCCTCCAAAACAAGCAGGATAGGATGTTTCATAAATCAATTAACATATATACCAAGCTATGAAAGTATAAAAATAATGAGCATGTTAAAATTTAATTACAGTTGTAAATTGATTTCCTTTTGTTGGCAGAAAGAACATAGTTTATTAGCCCAGGAACAGGTTCACACTGTTTTAACATCAAGCATTTCCAGCTGAAGCTTGTTAGTGACTGCCTCTCAGATTAAGGGTAAAAAACCCTCCCTGTGGTACATGAACTCCTATTGTTAAGACATAAATAATCAGCTCATCTCCTACATGGATGAGAACAAAGAAGACAATAGTACACAGAGCAAAGATTAACTTAGCAAATATTGTGTAACCCCATTAAAGATGTAAATTTTAAAATATCTTATGTTTAAGGAGATTTTTATTTTTATCTATGAATGCCTCAGTCATGACATAGGTGCTAGTCGGAGGGAGGAAAAATAACTTTGGCTTTTGAATTAGGTAGATGCATTATTTTAAGCTAAAGTAAAATAAAATCCTTTAATTAGTGTCAGTATGCTACATAGTATGTATATGTGTGTATATGGGCATATGTGTATAAAGGCTAAGGAAATACTGTTTTTTTGATAGCAAGAATATTTATTTTCAGATATTTAGTTTCATTTATTTTTAAGCCAATGACTAAAAACCAGAATTTACATTTTAAGGAAAAACACCAGTGAAAATATGCCTTAAACTAGAGGTAAAGAGACTGACTTTTTGTACAGCTTTCTTTTTAAACTTTATTCTGTATTTTCTAGTCCAGAATCTAAATCCTCACTTTGGAAAAAAAAATGCATTTTCTAGGCTAATTTTTATTCAGTTTCACTCATTTGAATTTGAGTTTGATACAGTAAACAACAAAAACAGCTCTGGAGAACAGTGTATACCCCCCTAAAATCTGAAAATTATTGGCAAAGGAATATGTCTTCGTAGGGAATAGAAGCCAAGAAGGGGAGTAATAATTTCCCCACAGAAATTTAAATTTACTCAAACAATTATTACAATATTTCTTGAAAATGATTCGCAAGTGTTTCAGGAAAGACCAAGTAAAAATTCTTGATGTTTATCCTAACTTTTATTCAACTATTACATATTTTGTATGATTTATAGTCATTATTTTTTTGTAAGTTATCTTTAATCCACAAATGTACAGGAAATTTTTTATAGGAAATTTTGCTTTGGGATACCATTTTCAGTGTTGTCTAATAATTTCAGATTTTCAGAAATTGTACTTTTTCCTCCACTCTAATTTATCTTTTAAAAATTAGGCCTTAAATAATTTCATATGTAATATGTTTATTTTTCATTTATGAAAGGTTTGCACATCATTTGTTGTTGTTATTTATTCACTAAGTTGTGTCCAGCTCTTGTGTGAACCCATGAACTGCAGCCTTCCAGGCTCCTCTGTCCATGGGATTCTCCTGGCAAGAATACCGGAGTGGGTTGCCATTCCCTCCTCCAGGGGATCTTCCTGACCCAGGGATTGAACCCACATCTTCTGTTTGGCAGGCAGGCAGATTCTTTACTACAGAGCCACCTAGGAAGCCCATTACACATCATTAGGTTAATAAATTGCATATTAATACTACTTTGACATCAGACCTCTCATATTTGATAATTTTGTTCACAGGATTGTTGACTGTTGATTCTTAAGGCTATTATTACCTATATCCCTGGGGCAGGACTTTTGCCTGTATTGAGATGCTTCTTTATCTTTTTTGTTACAACTTTATTTGCATTTTCCCTGTGTTTTATCTTCAGTGGCTTTGCTGCCGAGTTTCTAACCTTGAGCAGACTCCCCTTTCACGGTGGAATGCTTTCAGAGTTGTCATTCTACTCACTTTTCCTTATTGTTGCCTTCTGTAAAGCTTTCCTTAGTCTCATTACAATGATGTCTTCCCTATATTCTGCATCTCCCTTTGGGATAGTGTAAGGAATATAAGCTTTGAAAATTCAGATTGTATTCAAATCCAGTGTAGTTTTTACTGCTATTTGCTCAGTGACCTTGAATATTTATTAACCTCTCTGAAATTGTTTCCTGTTCTGGAAATAAGCTTTATTTATAGTACCTAACTCATGGCTGGGCTCTTGTGAGGACTAAAGGAATTAAAGTGCCTAGCACTTTTGCCTGGAAAATCCCATGGATGGAGGAGCCTGGTAGGCTGCAGTCCATGGGGTCGCTAAGTCAGATACGACTGAGCGACTTCCCTTTCACTTTTCACTCTTATGCATTGGAGAAGGAAATGGCAACCCACTCCAGTGTTCTTGCCTGGAGAATCCCAGGGAGGGGGAGCCTGGTGGGCTGCCATCTTTGGGGTCGCACAGAGTTGGACACGACTGAAGCGACTCAGCAGCAGCAGCAGCAGTACACTGCCTGTTATCTGTAGTCTGTAGATGCAGATCTGTCAGTGTCTATGTCTAGTCTTTAGAGCCTGGACTTAATAGCAAGTTTCAATCCCTCTTCCATTAATTACCCATGGTCACTAATATTAAGTAGTTTCCCATACCTCTTATTTCTCTTCTCTCAAGTTTTGTCCATATCCTCTGCCAGATCCTGAGAAGAGTGAATGCCAGTTACATAGTGTGTAATTTGAAGAGCAGTAGAAGAAAAGATAAAAGCACTGAACTGGGGTCTTTACTACAGTCATAGTTTTGACAGACTACCTTCTAATATTCATCAGTACCCCAAGTGAGGCACTATTTTGGCTAAACACTTTTAATATGTTAATTATTCTTAGGATCACATAGTTAATTTAAAATTTGTTGTTACAACTCTTAAAATATTTTGTAGTAGACCTCTTGCATGATATATATGTTACATTCTTTTTCATTAGGACTTTTGCGTGTGTAATTTTAAACATGTCCAACATATTAATTTGTTTGAGGTGACTGAGTAGGGGCTGATAATGCCAGTCATCCTTTTATGATGTCTGTTTTCACATCTGTGAAACAAGGCACTGATCTCCCAGAATTTCCAGTCCTGATGGGCTGGCTCAATTTTATTTCATAATAATTTTTACATTGGAACACTTTGGTATTTATTGTTTAAACTACATTAGTTTTCTGTAGACCCCAAACAAACAAAGCAAAATTTTCACCATTTAAAACAATAGAAATAAAAAGTAGAATTTGGGAAAATTTAGAACACTGAGGTGGTATTTACATAATAGTTTTGCTATAATCCTCCTGTGCTTTAGAGTAAGTGATAAGTTGTATTAGCCACAGGTTTGGAGCAACTTTGTGATGTCTTAATGGGCTCACAGCATGAAACCAACAGCTACAAATTCTTGTGGCTGAACCACAAGTCACAACTAATTATCAAACTTTCAATAGGAAAATCTGTAATCTATAAACTTAAAAACCCATATAACCTCAATCCAGTGGCATATTGATATTGAAATAATTAATATTGTTAAACTTGCCCACTTTGAGCAGTATTTTATCAAGTAGTTTTTTTTAAATCCCTGTAAATAAAGGTCAAAAATATTTTTATTTCTATGAGTAGATTTAAATATCTGCTTCATAGGTACTTGTTATTTTGAGACAAAATGCCTTCTAGCAGTTTATAAGTTCTCAAAGCCCTCTATATTTTGTGTATTTTTTCAGTGTAGTTAATTTTTAAATAAAAATATTTTTGAGGTGCTATAGATTTATGTTCAGTTGTAAGAAAAAATAAGGGCTCTTTCTTGCTGTATGCCCTTTACTCAGTTTCACAACCAGTAAATTGATATTGATGTGATCTACTGATCTTAATTAAATTTTCCACTTTTGCATTTATTCATTTTTGTCTATATCTGTGCATATTGGTTATTTGAAATTTTATTGTATGTATAGGTTTGTGTATCTTGCTCTGTAGACAATATACCAGTTTTGTAATCACAAGGACCCCTCCTTTTATAACCACACTCACCTTTCTCTTGCCTATTCCCCCAGTCCCTGGCAACCACTAATCTCCACCTTCTAAAATTGTGTTGTTTCAAAAATTTGTATAAACAGATTTATATAATATTTAACATTTGAGATTGGCTTTTTGTCATTCGGCATAAATTCCTTTGAGAGCCATCTAAATTGTTGCATGTACCAATAGTTCATTCTTTTTTTGCTGCTGAGTTGTATTCCATGATATGAAATACATAGATTGTTTAACTCTTCACCCATTGAAGGCTCTCTGGGTTCTTCCCAGTTTTTGGCTGTCACAAGTAAAACTACGATGAATGCTCATATACAGGTTTTTGTGTGAACATGTACAAAAGATGCAACTACTGTTAATATGGTAATTGCACGTTTAATTTCATAAGTGGTATCAATGTTTTACTACCTCCAATGAAATATGATAACCTTACGTCTTTCTAAGTTCTTTTAAATTCCTGCTTTTTAAATATCATTGTTTTGAGGATCAGATGATAATCAGTTTTTAATCAAATATGAGTTAGAAAATTCATGAGATAGTCTGCTTTATTCATATTTCTGCCTTTCTGTTGTTTTTTATTCCTTTTTCATGCTCAAGGTTCCTTCTTTTATTATTTCCTTTTTGTTTAAAGAACTCCATTTAGCAGTGTTTCAAAGATGGGTCTGCTACTGACTGATTCTTTAGTTTTACCTCATTTGAGAATGTCTTTATTTCCACTTTATTCATGAGGGATAGTTTTGCCAGATATAGAACTTAGAGTTACCATTTCTTTTGGCCTGGACTCCTGTTTAGTCCAGGAGAGAAATAAGCCTACCTGCGTAGCTTTCTGTTCTGTTCTAGATTAGGGATCAGGAGATGCTGAGCCTACATCACCTTCTGCAGTTGCTGCAGCTGTAAGACATCCTGTCTCTACATTATTCCTCCAGTCCTGGAAGTAGTCTGCCTTCCTCTTTCTGCCTTTCAGTCCTTTCATAAGGTTATTTCCAGGGTTTATAGTTGTGCTTAGCTGAAAAGAACTGTAAATATGAATCTAACCCATGTTATCTGGACCAGAAGTCCTGCTGTATTTTTTTAAAATGTGTTTTCTTCTGGCTTGGCTTGCTGTTAGTATTTGTTTATGAAACATGTTCTAGGTTTATTTAAAGCTCAGTTGGATGACAAGTTTTCTGTAAATTACACAGTGCTAAAAAGAATTTCAAAATATTAAAATATATTTTGCCATTATTTAGAGAGCTTTGCCCCAACAAAGATTAAATCCTTCTAAGATCAATTTTATTGGCTACAGAACACTCCTATTTATTCTTATTTGTTGCAACTAAAACATTTCCTTCATTTGGGGTACCTTAACAAAAATAATGACTCTTGTGTGTCTATTTTCTGTCTTGCTAAATCCTTGGCTGCTGCAGCAGATAGGAAAGACCAATTCCACTCTGTCTAATGATTGCACATGCTCACATACAGAACTGAGTCTGGTCCTGAGTACCCTTACTAGTCTGCAGGCTTTTGCCATATTCCTGTTGATCATATCAAATTATTTAGACATTAATGCCAACCTGCAGATAGGAGGACTTCATCATTTTGTCATGAGCACTTAATGTTGGACAAGGAAGTAAATCAATATTTTCCATGATCTTGTCCATCTTTGTTTTGTTTTTTTTTTTTTTTCAGTGAGCAAGGCCCGCACTTTATTTTCCGAAGTACTTTTTATACCTTAAGTTGTGCATAGAGGATAATGGGGATGGTGGGTAGAGTCATGCAAGGTCAGCAGTCCTTGATCCTTATCGAAGCCAGGCTTTCTTTCTGCAAACGTATCATATGCAAAAGCTTTAGGTGATTTACATCATCTTCTGGCCAGGAGGCCTGTTAACATTTTATTTTATTTATTTATTTATTTTTTAAATTTTATTTTATTTAACTTTACAATATTGTATTGGTTTTGCCATATATCAAAATGAATCTGCCACAGGTATACATGTGTTCCCCATCCTGAACTCTCCTCCCTCCTCCCTCCCCATACCATCCCTCTGGGTCGTCCCAGTGCACCAGCCCCAAG
>NW_011494747.1:676967-677431 GCF_000754665.1 Bison bison bison | reverse complement strand
AAAGACTGTTCTGTACATCAGTGTCTCTTTTGCTGTCTTGTATACAGGGTTATTGTTACCATCTTTCTAAATTCCATATATATGCGTTAGTATACTCTATTGGTGTTTTTCTTTCTGGCTTACTTCACTCTGTATAATAGGCTCCAGTTTCATCCACCTCATTAGAACTGATTCAAATGTATTCTTTTTAATGGCTGAGTAATACTCCATTGTGTATATGTACCACAGCTTTCTTATCCATTCATCTGTTGATGGACATCTAGGTTGCTTCCATGTCCTGGCTATTATAAACAGTGCTGAGATGAACATTGGGGTACATGTGTCTCTTTCAATTCTGGTTTCCTCTGTGTATGCCCAGCAGTGGGATTGCTGGATCATAAGGCAGTTCTATTTCCAGTTTTTTAAGGAATCTCCACACTGTTCTCCATAGTGGCTGTACTAGTTTGCATTCCCACCAACAGTGT
>NW_011494747.1:675406-676157 GCF_000754665.1 Bison bison bison | reverse complement strand
GCATCTTTTCCTGTGTTTGTTAGCCATCTGTATGTCTTCTTTGGAGAAATGTCTATTTAGTTCTTTGGCCCGTTTTTTGATTGGGTCATTTATTCTTCTGGAATTGAGCTGTAGGAGTTGCTTGTATATTTTTGAGATTAGTTGTTTGTCAGTTGCTTCATTTGCTATTATTTTCTCCCATTCTGAAGGCTGTCTTTTCACCTTGCTGATAGTTTCCTTTGTTGTGCAGAAGCTTTTAAGGTTAATTAGGTCCCATTTGTTTATTTTTGCTTTTATTTCCAATATTCTGGGAGGTGGATCATAGAGGATCCTGCTGTGATGTATGTCAGAGAGTGTTTTGCCTATGTTCTCCTCTAGGAGTTTTATAGTTTCTGGTCTTACATTTAGATCTTTAATCCATTTTGAGTTTATTTTTGTGTATGGTGTTAGAAAGTGTTCTAGTTTCATTCTTTTATAAGTGGTTGACCAGATTTCCCAGCACCACTTGTTAAAGAGATTGTCTTTAATCCATTGTATATTCTTGCCTCCTTTGTCAAAGATAAGGTGTCCATATGTGCGTGGATTTTTCTCTGGGCTTTCTATTTTGTTCCATTGATCTATATTTCTGTCTTTGTGCCTGTACCATACTGTCTTGATAACTGTGGCTTTGTAGTAGAGCCTGAAGTCAGGCAGGTTGATTCCTCCAGTTCCATTCTTCTTTCTCAAGATCGGTTTGGCTATTCGAGGTTTTTTGTATTTCCATACAAATTGT
>NW_011494747.1:673087-675306 GCF_000754665.1 Bison bison bison | reverse complement strand
AAATGCTTTCAATTTTTCACCATTGAGGATAATGTTTGCTGTGGGTTTGTCATATATAGCTTTTATTATGTTGAAGTATGTTCCTTCTATTCCTGCTTTCTGGAGAGTTTTTATCATAATTGGATGTTGAATTTTGTCAAAAGCTTTCTCTGCATCTATTGAGATAATCATATGGTTTTTATTTTTCAATTTGTTAATGTGGCATATTACATTGATTGATTTGTGGATATTGAAGAATCCTTGCATTCCTGGGATAAAGCCCACTTGGTCATGGTGTATGATCTTTTTAATGTGTTGTTGGATTCTGATTGCTAGAATTTTGTTAAGGATTTTTGCATCTATGTTCATCAGTGATATTGGCCTGTAGTTTTCTTTTTTTGTGGGATCTTTGTCAGGTTTTGGTATTAGGGTGATGGTGGCCTCATAGAATGAGTTTGGAAGTTTACCTTCCTCTGCAATTTTCTGGAAGAGTTTGAGCAGGATAGGTGTTAGCTCTTCTCTAAATTTTTGGTAGAATTCAGCTGTGAAGCCGTCTGGACCTGGGCTTTTGTTTGCTGGAAGATTTTTGATTACAGTTTCAATTTCCATGCTTGTGATGGGTCTGTTAAGATTTTCTATTTCTTCTTGGTCCAGTTTTGGAAAGTTGTACTTTTCTAAGTATTTGTCCATTTCTTCCACATTGTCCATTTTATTGGCATATAATTGCTGATAGTAGTCTCTTATGATCCTTTGTATTTGTGTGTTGTCTGTTGTGATCTCTCCATTTTCATTTCTAATTTTATTCATTTGATTTTTCTCCCTCTGTTTCTTGATGAGTCTGGCTAATGGTTTGTCAATTTTATTTATCCTTTCAAAGAACCAGCTTTTGGCTTTGTTGATTTTTGCTATGGTCTCTTTTGTTTCTTTTGCATTTATTTCTGCCCTAATTTTTAAGATTTCTTTCCTTCTACTAACCCTGGGGTTCTTCATTTCTTCCTTTTCTAGTTGCTTTAGGTGTAGAGTTAGATTATTTATTTGACTTTTTTCTTGTTTCTTGAGGTATGCCTGTATTGCTATGAACTTTCCCCTTAGGACTACTTTTACAGTGTCCCACAGGTTTTGGGTTGTTGTGTGTTCATTTTCATTCATTTCTATGCAAATTTTGATTTCTTTTTTGATTTATTCTGTGATTTGTTGGTTATTCAGCAGCGTGTTGTTCAACCTCCATGTGTTGGAATTTCTAATAGTTTTTCTCCTGTAATTGAGATCTAATATTACTGCATTGTGGTCAGAAAAGATGCTTGGAATGATTTCAATTTTTCTGAATTTACCAAGACCAGATTTATGGCCCAGGATGTGATCTGTCCTGGAGAAGGTTCCGTGTGCACTTGAGAAAAAGGTGAAATTCATTGTTTTGGGGTGAATTATCCTATAGATATCAATTAGGTCTAACTGGTCTATTGTATCATTTAAAGTTTGTGTTTCCTTGTTAATTTTCTGTTTAGTTGATCTATCCATAGGTGTGATTGGGGTATTAAAGTCTCCCACTATTATTGTGTTATTGTTAATTTCTCCTTTCATACTTGTTAGTATTTGTCTTACAAATTGAGGTGCTCCTATGTTGGGTGCATATATATTTCTAATTGTTATATCTTCTTCTTGGATTGATCCTTTGATCATTATGTAGTGACCTTCTTTGTCTCTTTTTACAGCCTTTGTTTTAAAGTCTGTTTTATCTGATATGCGTATTGCTAGTCCTGCTTTCTTTTGATGCCTATTTGCATGAAAAATCTTTTTCCAGCCCTTCACATTCAGTCTATATGTGTCCCCTGTTTTGAGGTGGGTCTCTTGTAGACAACATATGTTGGGGTCTTGTTTTTGTGTCCATTCAGCCAGTCTTTGTCTGTTGGTTGGGGCATTCAACCCTTTTACGTTTAAGGTAATTATTGATAAGTATGATCCCGTTGCCATTTACTTTATTGTTTTGTGTTCAAATTTATACACCCTTTTTGTATTTCCTGTCTAGAGAATATCCTTTAGTATTTGTTGGAGAGCTGGTTTAGTGGTGCTGAATTCTCTCAGCTTTTGCTTGTCTGTAAAGCTTTTGATTTCTCCTTCATATTTGAATGAGATCCTTGCTGGGTACAATAATCTGGGCTGTAGGTTATTTTCTTTCATCATTTTAAGTATGTCTTGCCATTCCCTCCTGGCTTGAAGAGTTTCTATTGAAAGATCAGCTG
>NW_011494747.1:671887-672949 GCF_000754665.1 Bison bison bison | reverse complement strand
TTTCTTTTAATTTGTTCTTCTTTTTTCCTCTCTGATTCATTTATTTCTACCATTCTATCTTCTAATTCACTAATCCTGTCTTCTGCCTCTGTTATTCTACTATTTGTTGCCTCCAGAGTGTTTTTGATCTCATTTATTGCATTATTCATTATATATTGACTCTTTTTTATTTCTTCTAGGTCCTTGTTAAACGTTTCTTGCATCTTCTTAATCCTTGTCTCCAGGCTGTTTATCTGTGATTCCATTTTGATTTCAAGATTTTGGATCAATTTCACTACCATTATTCGAAATTCTTTATCAGGTAGATTCCCTATCTCTTCCTCTTTTGTTTGGTTTGGTGGGCATTTATCCTGTTCCTTTACCTGCTGGGTATTCCTCTGTCTCTTCATCTTGTTTAAATTGCTGAGTTTGGGGTGTCCTTTCTGTATTCTGGCAGTTTGTGGAGTTCTCTTTATTATGGCATTTCCTCACTGTGTGTGGGTTTGTACAGGTGGCTTGTCAAGGTTTCTTGGTTAGGGCAGCTTGTGTTGGTGTTCTGGTGGGTAGAGCTGGATTTCTTCTCTCTGGAGTGCAATGAAGTGTCCAGTAATGAGTTATGAGATGTCTATGGTTTTGGGATAACTTTGTGCAGCCTGTATCTTGGAGCTCAGGGCTGTGTTTCTGTGTTGCTGGAGAATTTGCTTGGTATGTCTTGCCCTTGAAATTGTTGGTCCTTGTGTGGTGCTTGGTTTCAGTGTAGGTATGGAGGCGTTTGATGAGCTCCTGTCAATTAATGTTCCCTGGAGTCAGGGTTTGGACTTAAGCCTCCTGCTTCCAGTTATCAGTCTTATTTTTACAGTAGTCTCAAAACTTCTCCTTCTATACAGCACCATTGATAAAACATCTAGGTTAAAAATGAAAAGTTTCTCCACCATGAGGGTCACCCAGAGAGGTTCACAGTGTTACATGGAGAAGAGAAGAGGGAGGAGGGAGTTAGAGGTGACCCAAATGAGATGAGGTGGAATCAATAGAGGAGAGAGTGGGCTAACCAGTAATCACTTCCTTATGTGCACTCCACAGCTG
>NW_011494747.1:671345-671787 GCF_000754665.1 Bison bison bison | reverse complement strand
AAAAAAATAAAAGGTACAAAATTGATAACAAGTACCAAAAAGCTAAAATTAAAAATCTAGAGCAGAGTTTGGAATTTCAAAAATACAATGTTAAAGAAAAGTAGAAGAAGAAAAAAGTCCCAAAAGTTATAAAAAATATATATATGAAGTTTGCTTTTTAAAAAAAGGGTCTTTTTTTTT
Organism: Bison bison bison; assembly: GCF_000754665.1. NCBI lineage: Eukaryota > Metazoa > Chordata > Mammalia > Artiodactyla > Bovidae > Bison > Bison bison. The sequence continues at coordinate 671,607 of NW_011494747.1, read as the reverse complement.
TTGCAAAGTAATAGTAGGTTATAAAAGTGAAAATTAAAGGAGTAATAGAGGACTTAAAATTTTTTAAAAAATTAAAAAAAAAAGAATGATCGTAAAAATAGTAAAAATATATGTACGACTTTCTCTGATGTTGTTGTGGGTATTGTGGGTTCAGTTCATTTTTGGCTAGTTCCTTGTTCCGGCTTATATTTCTCAAGATCTATAGGCCCCTTCCTGTGTAGTCGGTACTAACCACGGGGTTTTAATCTATTGCCTGTCGCTT
>NW_011494747.1:668112-670070 GCF_000754665.1 Bison bison bison | reverse complement strand
GCTCAGGCTCTAGATTGCTCCGCCGAGAACTATCCGCAGCCAGCCCTGGGCTGCTTGCACCTCCCAGGTCTAAGCCACTCAGGTCCAGGCACTTGGGTAGTCCTCAGAGGCACAGACTCGGTTGGGCCTGCATTTTGTGCCCTTCCCAGGTCCGAGCAGCTCAGACAAGAAAGATAAGACATATACTTGTCTTTCAATGATGAGGTGTTTGGCGAGCGCGGTTGCTGTGACTTACCGCCTCCCCACCGCTCGGTTATCTGGGTGTATAACTGGCGCACCTTCTCACGCGGATGTTGACTGTCCAGAACCCCAAGAAGTTTTAGTTAGCAAAGAAGCCTGCTTACAGTTTTGTAGATAATGTCTCTCTGGGCCTGCGATTGCCCCCTTCCAGCTCTGGCTGCCTGTCACCGGAGGGGGACGGTCTGCAGCCGGCTATCTCTGTACAGTCCTTTGTTCCGTGCGCGGGCCTGGCGGTGTCTTAGGTTAGGGCTGGCTTTTCTCGTGGTAGATATCCCACAGTCTGGTTTGCTAGCCCAAATTATTTCGCTCAGGTAGCGCTCGGGGTATTCAGGCCAGATCCTTACTCTAAGTGATGCAGCTGGAGCTGCACCTCCCTGCCCAAGCCCCCGCTTGCTAGTGGCGTGTGCAGGCATCTGTGCTGCTTCTCTGCTGGAGGAGTTACCGTAGGGCTCCTAACCTGTGGGTTTTAATTGTTTATTTATTTTTCCTCCCTGTTATGTTGCCCTCTGTGCTTTCAAGGCTTGGCACAGACTCTGCAGTGAGAATGTTTCTTGGTGTTTGGAAACTTCTCTCTTTTTAAGACTCCCTTCTCGGGACGGAGCTCCATCCCTCCCTCTTTTGTCTCTTTTTTTGTCTTTTATATTTTTTCCTACCTCCTTTCAAAGACAGTGGGTTGCTTTTCTAGGTGCCTGATGTCCTATGCTGGCATTCAGAAATTGTTTTGTGGAATTTACTCTGCGTTTAAATGTTCTTTTGATGAATTTGTGGGGGAGAAAGTGTTTTCCCCATTCTATTCCTCCGCCATCTTCCTGTTAACCCCTGTCCATCTTTGAATGCGCAGTACCTAGACCAAGTCCTCAAAAGTTTCATGGATATGCAGTGGGAAATAAAATTAGGGAATCAATAATGGAGAGAAAGGTGGGTATTCTTGTGCTTATATAGAAATAATTTTCCACAAGTTCCATGTATTTTCCCAGAATTTTTCATCTAGGCTTAAATTAATATGTTTGAGATTCAAAATGTTGACCCCATGTTGTTGTTCAGTTCCTCAGTCGTGTCCGACTCTGCGACCCCATGGACTGCAGCACACCAGGCTTCCCTGTCCTTCACCATCTCCCAGAGCTTGCTCAAACTCATGTCCATTGAGTCAGTGAGCCATCCAACTATCTCATCCTCTGTAGTCCCCTTCTCCTTCTGCCTTCACGCTTTCCCAGCATCAGGGTATTTTCTAATGAGTTGGCTCTTCTCATCAGGTGGCCAAAGTATTGGAGCTTCATTTTCAGCATCAGTTTTTAAGTTAATCTTTCTACTTAATTTTTTCAGTTTACTCTAGCATCATTTTCGTAAACTATCAAAGTACTTTTAAGTTGTTGGTACTTGTACATTTTTTTATGTAATGTTCTCCTAAATTATGTATTTGTGTGTTTCTGTTCATATGGTAACTCAAGGAATTAAAAGACTCTGAAATTAGGTTTTTTTAATGTGAGAAATCACATTATAATTTGTTTCATTTTAGTTTAGATTTTTGTGTGTATTCAGTTCAGTTCAGTCGCTCAGTCGTGTCAGACTCTTTGCGACCCCATGAATCGAAGCACACCAGGCCTCCCTGTCCATTACCCACTCCCGGAGTTCACTGAGACTCACGTCCATCGAGTCAGTGATGCCATCCAGCCATCTCATCTTCTGTCGTCCCCTTCTCCTCCTGCCCCCAATCCCTC
>NW_011494747.1:667004-668012 GCF_000754665.1 Bison bison bison | reverse complement strand
TGGAGTTTCAGCTTTAGCATCAGTCCTTCCAAAGAACACCTAGGACTGATCTCCTTTAGGATGGACTGGTTGGATCTTCTTGGAGTCCAAGGGACTCTCAAGAGTCTTTTCCAACACCACAGTTAAAAGCATCAATTCTTTGGCGCTCAGCTTTCTTTATAGTCCAACTCTCACATCCATACATGACCACTGGAAAAACCATAGCCTTGACTAGATGGACCTTTGTTGGCAAAGTAATGTCTCTGTTTTTCAATATGCTATCTAGGTTGGTCATATCTTTGCTTCCAAGGAGTAAGCGTCTTTTAATTTCATGGCTGCAGTCACCATCTGTAGTGATTTTGGAGCCCCCAAAAATAAAGTCTGACACTGTTTCCACTGTGTGTATTAGCATCTCCTAAATCAGACCCCATCCGTCTTCCCCTGCCAAATTGAGCAATCATCTTACTAATATTTTGGAAATACCTTTTGACTGCTACATCTTAAAGTGGTACTGTATCCTTTGTACAATTTATGTGATTAATGTATCCATGGAATCTTGGTAGAACTGATTCAAGGGACTGTCTGTTTCAATGTAATTGCCTTTGATAATTAACCATAACTAATACAGTAAAAGTAATGAAACAGTGAGATAACCTGAAAATATTCTTGAAATTCTAACTTAACTAGATTAGAGACAGATTTTTTGTTTATGAAAAAATGGAAGAGTAAATTTAGCCTATAATTTGGATTAGAGTTGAATTAAATATGTGAGAGTATTTCAATCACAGGAAAGTAGAAGTTATAAGAAATAATATAAGGAAATGCCAGTGGGAGAGTAAAATGTGAGTAATGTTTTCTATATTAAAGGAAAAAGAAGTACTAAAGAAGCCTATTTTATTAATAAAGGGAGATTAATATTTCAAATGTTAAAGGGTTTAAAAGACATTTTAAAAGGGATTCAAATACCTATTACTAACCTACTTTAGCAAATGAATCCTTTGTAAAAAAAAAAAAAAAGAAAGGAATGAA
>NW_011494747.1:595819-666866 GCF_000754665.1 Bison bison bison | reverse complement strand
TCTTAACTTTCAGCAATACTCACTTTCCCCGAAAGATCCCATTATTCCTTGACTGCTCGTCCTGTTTTGCGTCTCGTCCCTTCATAGTAAGGGTCTCATGACACTCATCTTGTGAGAGGTGGGAGCTTCGTGACTGCATTTTGTCATTACTAAGTGTGCCTTTCTTTAAATCTCTTTTTAATTCTCTTGTCTGTGTTAGTATACCTTCGTTGTTTTAGTTTGCTTCATGTTTCTCATTCTGTCCTTTAACTATTAACCTTCCCATATTCTTCTATTTTGTTGTATCTGTCCTAAAGAGTATATAGTTGGATTTATTTTTCAGTCACTTAATCTTTGACTTTTATTTGCAACATTTAGTTAACTTTTAGTATAATTTCTAATGTAATTTTGTTTATATCTTATCTTGTTTTATTCTATTTGTCTTGCCTACCTTTTGTTTCTTTTTCTTAGTTTTAGATTTTTATAATTCAGATTTCCTTACTTCTGTTCTCTTAGTTGATGCAATAAATATTATAACATTTATACTTATCAAAGTCAAAATTCAGTGATTTACCATCATATTTACCAGTTTCTTCATTCCTTCTTGAATTTCAGACCTTCCAACTTGTATTCCTTTATTTTCACCTGGAGGTAAATTTTAGGAATTTCTTTAAGTGAGTAGGAATATTTTGATAGCACACCGTTGTTTTTAGTTTAGAAATGTGCCTTTTATTTCATCCTCAGTTTTAAGAGATTGGTTTTTGGGGGCATACATTTCTGAGTTAACAATTACTTTTTTCAGTATGTTAAAAATATAGTTCCACTATTTTATATCTTTCATTGTTGTTCTTAAGACAGTTGTCTGTTCAATTGCTAGTCCTATAAAGATAATCTGTTTTTCCTTTTCTAGCTACTTTTAAGTGCTTTTTATCTCTGATATTCTGTACTTATTGTGACATATCTAGGTATTGATTTCTTTTTATTTCCACTGTTGGATTTATTTAGCTCTTCAGTTCTATGATATGGTGTTCTTCATCTTTTTGAATGAATTTTCATCCATCATCCATTATCTTTTCATCCATTATCAGTATCTTCTGCCCCTTTTTTCTGTCTCTTTTCCTTCCAGAAATTTGATTAGAAATATGTTAGATTTTCTCATTTTGTCTTTTCTAGTCTCTTCAGTTTGCATTCTGTATCATTTTTTCAGAACTACCAATGTATTCCTTAATTTTCCCTACATCTGGGTCTGATATGCCATATAATTTTTAATTACATTTTTCATGCAGTTTTTTGTCGATTCATTTTTTTATCCACTTCATTTCCTGGTGAAACTGACACATTGAGCATTTTTTCCAAAGGGATTAATATATGTGGCCCATTATTGATCTGTTCAGAAGTATTTTTTTTAATTGAAATATAGTTGATTCATAATGTTATGTTAGTTTCAGGTATACAACATGGCAATTTTATATTTTTTTAGATTGTTCTCCAATTAAAGTTAATACAAAAAATTGGCTATATTTCTTATGCTGTGCAATAATCCTTGTAGTTTATTTATTTTATTCCCAGTAGGTTTTACCTTTTCATTCCCTCCTCTTGTCTCATCCCACCTTCCCTCTCTCCACTCATAATTGATAGTTTGTTGTGAATGTTTATAAAATCTCATACAGATATATTTTTTTTTAATATTTATTTATTTTTGGCTGCACTGGGTCTTTGTGGCTGCCAGGGAGCTTTCCATAGTTGTGGCAAGTGGGGCTGGTCTCTAGTTGTGGTGCGTGGCCTTCTCATTGTGACGGCTTCTCTTATTGAGGAGCCTGGGCTCTAGGGCACACAGGCTTTAGTAGTTGCTATGCATGGGCTCAGTAGTTGCAGCTTACAGGCTTAACTGCGCTGTGGCATGTGGGATCTTCCTGGACCAGAGATTGAACTGGTGTCCCTTTCATTGCAAAGTGGATTCTTAATCAGTAGACTACCAGGGAAGCCCTCATATAGATGTTTTTAACCTTAGGTAGTTTTATCTTTTATTTTCTAAATAAATTAAGCATGGCATATAATTCAGAAAGCTATAGGAAATATATGAAACAGTTTTCAAATACAATACAGTGAGTTTTAAGTAAACTATTGGATTATTAGAAAAGAAACCAATTTGTTAAATTTGAGATTGAAAAGTGCTAGTAGTAATAATATAAATAGTAGCTCATATTGAATATTATGTTTCAGGCACTGTGTTAAGTTGCCTTATCAGATCAGATCAGTCGCTGAGTCGTGTCCAACTCTTTGCGACCCCATGAATCGAAGCACGCCAGGCCTCCCTGTCTATCACCAGCTCCCGGAGTTCACTGAGACTCATGTCCATCGAGTCAGTGATGCCATCCAGCCATCTCATCCTCTGTCGTCCCCTTCTCCTCTTGCCCCCAATCCCTCCCAGCATCAGAGTCTTTTCCAATGAGTCAGCTCTTCACATGAGGTGGCCAAAGTACTGGAGTTTCAGCCTTAGCATCATTCCTTCCAAAGAAATCCCAGGGCTGATCGCCTTCAGAATGGACTGGTTGGATCTCCTTGCAGTCCAAGGGACTCTCAAGAGTCTTCTCCAACACCACAGTTCAAAAGCATCAATTCTTCGGCGCTCAGCCTTCTTCACAGTCCAATTCTCACATCCATACGTGACCACAGGAAAAACCATAGCCTTGACTAGATGGACCTTTTTTGGCAAAGTAATGTCTCTGCTTTTGAATATGATAGATGACCTCATTTAATGGGCACAATACTATTTCATACATTTTTAACAACCAACTTAATTTTTTTGTTTCATTTAACTCTTAAACTAGGTAAATGTGAGCTCTTTTATAAAAATGTTGAGTAACTTAACATTTTTTATCTGTTCATCAACTTTATTCATATGTACCTTTTAAATACTACTAAGAAAATCATTAATGGAATGACAACTAGATAACTATAACTTCCACAATGAGCAGACACTTAGTGCATACCAGGTTTCCAATTTAATGGTCAGGGAGCCCTTAGTCCTGTTGTTGGAGACATACTGACTTGTTTGTTCCCTTGAACACTCCCTTTTTCACAGATCATCCTCATTCTTTTAACACATTTTTATTCAGGTAAGATTATAATACAACTTATTAGAAGTTAGCTCTTTCAGCTATGATCACATTTTAGCCATTCTTTTCATAAGTTTTCGAATTGTAGTTAGGAGACCTAAATCCTAGTCAAGTAAGTTTCTGCCATTATGTAGTCATTATCACTTTGGATAAGTCACTGAACATTTTGATATATACATTGCTAACTTATCTGAATCTAGCAATTTTTCAGTGTGAGAGTTTGACAAACTTTTTCCAGTAAGGGGCCTATATAGTAAATATTTTAGGCTTTGCAGTCCAAGAGACAAAAATGGAAGATACTATTATGATATAAGTACTTGTATATAAGTAAGGGAGAAAACTCTTGTCTCATTCCACTTGCTGGCCTGTCATAGGTGATCCCATTTGTGGGCATGGTTTGTACTCAGTTACCATCAGCTCAAGACATTCTTGGAACAAAGAGGGAAGGGAACTGGCCGGCAGAATAGGAAGAGTGACCACTTGTGGTTAGTTTCATTCTTTGTCACAGTGGCTTTCACGTCCCTGTGTACTCTTCTTTCCCTCTGGAGAATCTAGCTTTCTTATCAAATTTCAAAGAATTGCTAGTATACAGACTGCATTCTGTGATATTCCCCTCTTAAAAGTAAAAAATGCTAGAGAAACTTTATGAGTTGGAAATTAAAGAATTCTAAAATAGCTTGGAGCCAAAAGAAAAAAATCAAAGTGGAAACTGGAGTATAAAACTATTTCCAGGATAGTAGAGTAAACCAGTGGAATGAAAAAATAGTATAATTCAGTTCAATGAAAGGCAATAAAGGAATGAGAAAGACACAGAAAAAAATAAGAAAAGTTGACACAGTAGAAACAAAATTTTAGAATATCTTTTCAGTGAAGGGAAATAGAGTATATATTCCACTCAAAAGGTAAAGCTTGTTAGACTGGCCTATAAAAAATATCCCTCTGCATATTATTTATGTGAGAGCTATTTAAAGTTAAGAAAATATAAAACTTGTAAGTTTTTATTGAAAAAATGCTTTGTATTTGCTAAATATAGTCTTTTCTGTATATAAAATACTGTGGTATCTACCCATCTGTTGGTTTTTAAAAATTGTTAATATTGACAGCTGACTGAACACTGCATAACAGTTTCCCCTTTTAAATTGCAATAGTAGAGTCTGTGTAGTGTAATAGAGTGAGCATGAACTCTAGGTTTGAATTCTTACTAAGCCACCTGTCAGTTCTGGGGTCTGAGGAAAGTTACTTAACATCTCTAAGAATCATTTATAGAATGAGTATAATAGCATCCACCTTGTAGGGTTATGAGGCATAAATGAGATGCTGTGTATAGAGTACATGGTACCAAGCAAATCACTACTACTGTTATTGTTTTTATCATTCAGAATGTATACTGCATCTCATGGTATTGATCACAGATTAAGTGAACATTTTTTTTTTTATTCCTAAGGCACATGATTAAGTATTATAGATACTGTCACCAGCAGTTACAGATCACCAAGTCTCCTGATCTTCCTTCTTACCATTGTTGGCTTCTTTTTCTGTTGGCCTTCAGGAGATGAGGGGAAAAAAAAAATTGGGGAAAGAAAATAGGCTACTCAAAGAATTCCAGCTCTTGGGTCAGCTTTGTTTCTTGGATTTCGGAGCACTTAATATTTCTGTCAGCGTTATGCATGTGAAATTATTTTGGATTTTGGATTTTTGACTTGTCAAAATGCACTTTTGCCATTGTTAATCTCCCTGCTGTTTTCCTGACTGCCTAATTGAGGATCAGTTTGAAAGCAAGACTAAGTCTAGATCTGAAGGATGTATTTCTTATCTAACCAGCTACTCAACTCTGAAAAAGGCCCACTTTCACATTTTAACTGCTCGATTCTCAAGGGAGTGCAGATTTGATATTCTGAGGTATTTGGATAGAAAGTTCATAAAATTTTTATGGAGAGAAGGAATGTCCTTTGTTTATAGTTTTTAAAGGTTAGCAGTCATATGTGTGTCGTTAGTTGAAATAAATTTATCTCTAGTGGAGTCCTTAAAGGTTGATCATTAGTTTGATTAACTAGGACGTTAAGCATATGTACAAATTTGTTTATACAAATTTCAAAGTGGTCATATTTGCAGATGCTCTTGTGAATTCTGTTACATATTGTTATCAAAGTAACTATAAAATGTTTCAGAAACAAGGACATCATGCAATCTGGTTAAACCATTTTCTCATAAAAATACTTTTCTTATTTTTAGATTACCTCTTTAGTGACCCTTCAGCTGTTAACCCTGGTTGGCCATGACGATCAACTTGATGAACCAAAATACAAATGCACAGTGTCTCTAGACTTCATCAGAGCTATTGCTAGGTAAGCATAGAATAATCATTAATGGTCTTGAATTATGTAAATGATATACTAAGTATAAAAATTAATCTTTTTCCTAATGTAATGTCATCAGTCATTTAAGCAAGAGAAGTTCATTTAAATGCCGAGAATGACTATTTCACTGTAGAATGAACCCTCTCATCAGATTTACAAATGACAAAATTCAGAGAATTAGTTAACATATGGCAAAAATCAGGATTCTGAGAGTCTGAGACAGACTGGAATAGTGGTCCTATAGTAGCAAGGTAGGATTTAATGGGCAGCTGACTACAGATAACTTGTATATACTATAGTGTATGTGTGTTTGTGTTAGTTGCCAAGTCCTGTCCAACTCTTTGTGACGCCATGGACTGTATAGCCCACCAGGCTCTTCTCTCCCTGGAATTTTCCAGGCAAGAATACTGGGTTGCCATTTCCTTCTCCAGGGGATCTTCCTGACCCAGGGGTTGAATCTGTGTCTCCTTCATTGGCAGATGAATTCTTTACCACTGAGCTACCTGGGAAGCCTGCCAATTATCTCTAGTAGTAGCTTCTTACTTTCTCAAACTCCTACCTCTCAGGATTGGATGCTCTTTAAGTGTTATCCTTTCTTTTTGTTGCCACTTCTAGATACTTATTTTCTCCCCATTTTCTTGCAAAAATTTGAATTTCTTTAAGACTCTTACAGTCTGGCTCTATTTCCCTCTTTTTCTAATTGATTATCTTCTACCAGCCTCACAGCCATTCCACCACATGTATTGAAAAGTAGAATATATGGTTTACAGGTTTCTTTTCGATCTAGATTCTGATTCTTGACTGTATTCAAACCACAAGTCCTAACATCTGTGTTCACTTTGTTCAGCAGTTACTGCTTCAGAGAACAAAATTGAAACTGAGTTGAGAACTCCTTTCACTACCTACATATGTGCCCGTCTTCTGTCTTTCCTTTATCAGTAGATTGGGGTTCCTTCTCCTATGTCAAATGGGCTCTTCCACTTCTGCTCTGAATTCCATCTCCTCCCTTTTTCCAGCATCTTTCCCAGCCCTCAGACTATGTATTCTCAGTGGCACCCAACAGGATTGACTACTCTATCTCTTTTAAAACTCTTCTCCTAGAGTGCATGATTTTAATCTTGTGATTTTCATCTTTATTCCTTGGCTGTTTCTTCTCAAGCTCATTTGTCAGCTTATCCTATCCACTGACCTTTACATTTAGTTGTTCCTTGAGGCTTGGCTCTTTTCATATTTTTTTTCCTAGACTATTTTTACTTTACTCCTGACTTCAACAACTATCCATGTGCTAATCATACTCCCCAGTTTTTTAGAGGCCAGACCTTTTTTCTAGTATTCTTGACTTTTGGATATTTCCCACCTGTATCAATATATTTCCAAAACTGAACTCAGGAATTCCCCCTTCTTCTGCTTGCCAACAAAAAAGGAATGATGCCGCTTTATTTCAGTGTTCCCTGGTTCAGTGATTAGCACTGCAGTCTGTCATGTTGCACAGGCCTAAAACCTGGTAGTCACTAGTGACATTTGTCATCCCCCTACTCCCAGTATCCAAGCATTAGTCTTTCTGAGCCTGTCAAGTTCCTCCTATGTTCTCAATTCATTGACTTTTGTCCTTTGTACCATTAATGCTCTAGACCAAGCCCCTGTTATCTCTTCTCTGGTAACCTTCTAATTGGTTTTCTGTCTACTCTTATTCTCTTATAATTTGTTGTCCACACTATTGCCAGAGTGATCTAGTAAAAATTTAATGTCACCCTTCTACTTAAAAGTCTTCAATAATTTCCTGTAACTCTTAGGATAAAAAACCAAAATGTTTAAAATAACTTTCAAGGCCCCAGTGACTTGGGCTCAGCCTTTGTGCCCAGCCATACCTATCACATACATCTTCTCCTGTAGATATTTATACTTTGACCACTTTGGGTTGTTTTTTTTTTTTTCAGTTCTTCACATTCACCATTCATTGCATATGCAACACTTTCCAAATCCTCTATCCAGCTAACTGCTACATAACCTTTAGATTTCAGTTCTATCCTCAAGCATACTATGACCTCCCGTTGTCCACGCCCTCCACCCTACTCCCACACACTATTCACAGTTTATCCAGGTCCCCTTATCTTCTGAGACTTACCGTTATTTTATTTAAATAATTCATTCAATAATTAGAACTCATTTTTCTTCTTACAGTATAAGCCCATGAAGAGCAAAGCAGAGACTGTGTCAATCACTAACTTACTCAAACCTTCTCAGAGGGTGGGAAGAATTGAGAGTAGCACTGAAACGTATGCATTACCATGTGTAAAATTAGATAGCTGGTGGAAATTTCCTGTATGACACGGAGTTCAAGTCCAATGCTCTGTGACAACTAGGAAGGGTGGGATGTAGTGGGAGGTGGAAGAGAGGTTGAAGAGGAAGGGGACATGTGTATATCTATACCTGATTCATGATGATATATGGCAGAAACCAACATAATATTGTAAAGCAATTATTCTCCAATTAAAAATAAATAATCTTAAAAATTGTGAGGTTACTTAAAATTGTAATTTTAAAAGATAAAAACACAGGAAAGTACTCATGATACAAACTTAAGTGGTTAAAACATTAATACAGAAAGTTGTATATCCAAGAAAGGCAGAAAAACCTAAGGCAAGGGAATAATGGTCAAATTGTTGGTTACTGCCAAGAAATCAGGCAGAGTCTGTCTAATGGTAAAGCTATCATTTGTGACTTTAACAAGAACACTTTCAGGGATACAGTGGGGTACAAGTTAGAATATAGTGCATTAAGTGGTATTTGTGAGTAAGTTGATGCCACACATGCAAAGAATTCTTTTTATTCACTTAAGATTTATTGTGATGTTGATTATGATCACTATACTAGGCTTTGGGGAGGTAGCAAGATGTATAACAGATCTGTATCCTGCCCTCATGTACCTATTTTCTAGACTATTTTTGCTATAAAGAGGAATAGAGGATTGTTATCTACTAAACAGCTTGTGGGGGCATGAGTAGCTTATTATTTTTAAAGATATGAGCATATTTAAATGCTGATAGGAAAGAACTTGTAGGGAAGAAGAGTTAATGATACAAAAGAGAGGTGACTAATTTAAAGTCCTTGAAAAGATATATATAACATGGGATTTAGAAACTTGAGTTAAAGAAATAGCCCTAAATGAGAGAGGGGACTCCTTTTTCATTATACAAGAGGATAAGGTGGTTTCAGATGGAACTGAGTTTAGAGATCTGTTGGCAAGAAATTGAAGGAGCATTGACCTGAGGCCTTCTATTTTCTGTGTAAAGGTAAAGGCAAGAGACTTAAGGACAGAAGTACAACGGTTTGAGACAAATATGGATATTTGAAATAGCTGCCACGGAGAATGGAGGAAAGTGCTAGCAAGGAGAGCAACTTGCTGAGAGTGTTGAGGGCCCAGTCGAGGTTCCCGGCCTTGAATTTACAGTGGCACCAATCTGTAAAACTTGTGATCTTCTCCAGCAGCATTCCATGTGCTAGGTACTGGGACAGCAAAAGGGTGCAATTGAAATCACATAGGATTGCGGTTTTTCCAGGTGAATTCAGTGGATGCTAGCAAATGAATGCTTGAGGTGACAAACCATGGAGTCTAAGCCTAGAAGGGAAGAAAGGAAGTAAAGCATGTGGAGGGCTAACAGTTCAGTGCCTGGCACTTAATAGTAATTATTTGTAGATGAGGAAAAGGCAAAGAAAGGTTTGTACACTGATTGTTTCCAGGTGTTCCAGGTCATTTAAAGGAGATTGGGATCAGGGTGGAATGTCTGAATTTATGTTTTTTATGTTTTTTAGAAGTAGAACATTTCTGAGTGTGATCATGAGAGTAGAAAAGGTCATTTGAGGTAAAAGGGACAAGTGCAATGAAGACACTAAAGCTGAGGCAGATCTTGGAATAGAGAGGAAACTGAATTGGATGCTGCATTATTCACTAAGAGGTGGTGACAGGGGGATAAAGGGTGTTAGTGGAATGGTTTGAGTCTCACAGGAGCAGAGCCTTTTGCACAAGGACAGCAGCCTCACATGACAGAACTGCCTGGACGATAGTAGAGTCAGTCTAACCTCATTGGAAAGAGCTAAAGATGAGACTCGATCCCTTAGTGGGAGCCAACTTTCAGTTAAGCCTGGTTGAGAAAAGAAAACCATTCAAGGAAGAGGTAGAGGACATAAAGGACCTTCTTGACCAAGGAACTGTGAAAGATTTGGACACAGAAGCAGTAGGAGACTGGTTCTAGAAAGGAGCACAGAATATGGAGGTAGAGTATGGAAGAACACAGATGAAAACATGCTTAATAAGCATTGTACTTGAATTGTTCTTAATGTTAACGGTAGTTGAAGTTTCTGATTTCTTTTCCTCCACAGTCTAGGAAGACGCTGCAAAATAACCTAATATTGCAACTTAAAGTTGTGTGATTGCAAATTCTCTGAAAAACCAAACTAAGAAAGAAAAACTCAAACTGCCTACATAAGTAAAAGGAAATAAAATAGTACCCCAAGAGAAAAAAGTATGTCACTGTAGTGAAAGCATCAACAACGTGAAATAAAAGGATAAAGGCAAAATTATCCTTCAGTTCAGTTGCTCAGTCTTGTCAGACTCTTTGTGACCCCATGAATCGCAGCACGCCAGGCTTCCCTGTCCATCACCAACTCCCAGAGTTCACTCAAATTCACGTCCATCAAGTCGGTGATGCCATCCAGCCATCTCATCCTCTGTCGTCCCCTTCTCCTCCTGCCCCCAATCCCTCCCAGCATCAGAGTCTTTTCCAATGAGTCAACTCTTTGCATGAGGTGGCCAAAGTACTGGAGTTTCAGCTTTAGCATCAGTCCTTCCAAAGAACACCTAGGACTGATCTCCTTTAGGATGGACTGGTTGGATCTTCTTGGAGTCCAAGGGACTCTCAAGAGTCTTTTCCAACACCACAGTTAAAAGCATCAATTCTTTGGCGCTCAGCTTTCTTTATAGTCCAACTCTCACATCCATACATGACCACTGGAAAAACCATAGCCTTGACTAGACGGACCTTTTTTGGCAAAGTAATGTCTCTGTTTTTGAATATGCTATCTAGGTTGGTCATAACTTTGCTTCCAAGGAGTAAGCGTCTTTTAATTTCATGGCTGCAGTCACCATCTGCAGTGATTTTGGAGCCCAGAAAAATAAAGTCTGACACTGTTTCCACTGTTTCCCCATCTATTTCCCATGAAGTGATGGGACCAGATGCCATGATCTTCGTTTTCTGAATGTTGAGCTTTAAGCCAACTTTTTCACTCTCCTCTTTCACTTTCATCAAGAGGCTTTTTAGTTCCTCTTTGCTTTCTGCCATAAGGGTGGTGTCATCTGCATATCTGAGGTTATTGATATTTCTTCCAGCAATCTTGATTGCAGCTTGTGCGTCTTCCAGCCCAGCGTTTCTCATTATGTACTCTGCATAGAAGTTAAATAAGCAGGGTGACAATATACAGCCTTGATGTACTCCTTTTCCTGTTTGGAACCAGTCTGTTGTTCCATGTCCAGTTCTAATTGTTGCTTCCTGGCCTGCATATAGGTTTCTCAAGAGGCAGGTCAGGTGGTCTGGTTTTCCCATCTCTTTCCTTAGATAGTCAAAATCCTTAGATACATATGCCACGTAATTAACTTATAAGTAGTCTAAATTCTGATTTAAGAATTACTCCTAGGCAGAATGCCACAAACACTATTTTTGTTTATCCTATTTCTTTCTAGATGCTTACTTTAGAAAATAATTCACTTGTGTTCAGTGAGAGAATCTTCTATAGTGTTTAAAAACTATCTTTGGAATGTGTGCCCAGTTTTAATGTTGCCCTTGCAGTTACTTTATAAAATTCTGCTGTCTTAAAATGATACATGTGGGAATCAGTTGGTAAGTTACCTGTTTATATTGGAGGATGGAGGGATGATAGGAAAAAGTAGTTATCATCTTGGGAGTAAATGTTTCTTAGAGGGATGATCTTACATACTCAATTCCCAATTAATTTAGCTTTTTTTTTTTCTTAAGTCCAAAAGCTTTAACTGTATGATTCAGTTTGCTTTAGTACTTCCCACTGGCAAAGCAGAGAAATAGGATGTCATGAACCTTTTACAAATGCTTACTGTTTTTAAGTCAGTCCAATCGTTCTATAAAGAAAAATTTATTGCACAAACTGTGCTGCAGTGTTAAACAAATGGATTATTAGATAAGATGGAGTTCTGCCACTAACAAATCACAGTATTTTCATTTGTTTTAATTCTAGTACTAGTCTGTTATACAAACATTTCTCTTTACCTATCACAGCGTAGTTGCAATTCTCTGTTCTCCTTACCTCTCATACTGTTGTAGTTATGGCTTCATATGGATCATTTTGTATGGCTTTGTGATAGTCTTATCATGTAATGCCTTCTAGTCCTATAGTATTGCAACTTTGTTTTAATCATAGCTTCTTTAAACTTTTCTTTTCTATTCAGTGGGGAAAAAAATAATAAATCCAAAAGACAATAAAACTTAATATTAAGTTCAATTTACTTTGTCACTTTAGGTTTATAACCTTAGGACCCAAAGTCATTGTAGGGAAGTGTGCCTGGAGAGATGTACGAATCCAACTGTCCTTTTTGCCTATGATTAAAAATAGCCTACTGTGTCTTTTGTCTTCTAAGACCCCCCTAAAAAAGATGTTTCCAACCAATCATGAAAAATCTTTTCATCATTTTTTAAAAGGTAATTTTTAGTGGTACATTGTTACTAGTAAATTTGGGGAGTTCTGTAATGGGCTTCCCTGGGGGCTCAGACAGTAAAGAATCTGCCTGCACTGACCCAGGTTCAGTCCCTTGGTCAGGCAGATGCCCTGGAGAAGAAAATGACAACACACTCCAGTATTCTTGCCTGGAGAATTCATGGACAGAGGAGCCTGGCAGGCTACAGTCTTTGGGGTCGCAAAGAGTTGGATACGACTGAGCGAATAACACCACTAACACGTAGTCGAATGAAAGGAAAGCACATAAAAATAAATAGCTTTATGATATAGTAACCATACCTTTTGTGACATTATGCCTAAGATAAGTTGGTTTCTTTTTTTTAGAAAGTATTTTTAGTTGTTTTAGTACCCCCAGTGATAACAGGATTGTTTTGGCAGTGTTTTTATGCAATTTGGAAAGTTTTGGTGTTCTTCAGAGAGGCACTCTTGTAGTGAAACAATTAAAGTACTCTTCATTCCATCATTAGGTGCCACAAAGCCATAGCATCTCATTTGAGCTATTTTTAAATGTTTTTGCATAAGTAGTATCTATAGTTCCCTATTCCTGATTTTTAAAAAAAATTGATATGTCAGTCATTTGCTTAGAAACTTTTTTAGAAAGTGTATTACAAAGTGATGGACAAAAACATCAATTAATGATGGTTTAATAAATAAGAGCATGCAAATTAGTGAATCTTTAAAAGGCTGTTCTCATATGGATGATTATTTTTGCAGAATTGAATACTTTAAGGCTTTAATTTTATACTTATTGCTAGATCATTATATCTAATTATTTTGACCATTTATTCAAATAATAAACCTCCAAGTCTGAATATCTATAGTGAAGAATGAATTTAGAGAAAGGAAAATAATTATATGTCTCTGTCTTCTGCTATTTTATTCTGCCTGCCGTCAGAGCACAAAAATATACATTCACATCGTCTGTTTGTTGTATCGTATTCTTGGATCATACAGATTTAGTTACAATACACACACAGGTCAGCCAGTGTAAAAAGACTGAAAAGAATGAAAACTACAAATGAGGACAGATGAGCTATGCATTATGTAATGATAAAACAGGTGTTTGGGGAGATAAACAATGTTCAAAAGCAAAGGAGATTTAAATACTGCTGCATCTGTAATTGCTTTATTCTGGTTATTAGACAAAAAGAAAATAGCTTTCAAATGAAATCCAAACTTGCTGTGCTATAATTGAAATATATGAATGTTGGGTAGTTCTGACTTCATTTACTTTTGTTAGAAAAGCAAACTTTATGCATGGGAGGGAAACTTTTTAAAGAAACTATTCCTAGTGACATTAAAAAACAATGTTAATTCTGTCATGATGCTTTTGACAGTATCATAGGGTTGTTTAGCATTAGTTGTGAATTATTTGGCATGTGCTTCTCAGAATCATACATACAAAGCTGAGCAATCTAGGGGGTGAGGATGCTAACATACTATCTATTTTTGTTTATAGGACGGTGAACTTTGACATAATAAAATACTTGTATGATTTCTTGTGAAAACAAGCTTCAAAGCCATATGGACACTGTGACAATGACTAAGCCAAACTGTGTTCATCCAACTACTCAGCTGGCCTGGGAGAGGAGTTCTTTGGCTCCATTGGATTTGTCCAGACAGGTGCTGGCCCAGCATGGAATCTGATGAAAATACTCTGATTGGTCTGGGTGAATGTGAGCAGAAGACTATTTACCAGGGACCCTGGAGTATTTGGAAAGAACGTGTTAATTATAAACAGCAGGGTCTGAGCACAATCTGTTCTATTCTTAATGATGTTATCTTAACACTGAAATTGCCTGAAACCCATTTACTTAGGACTGCATTTTGCTCTGTGAACTATCCCCTGCGCTTTGAACGTGCCAGCAGCCCTTGTATATAAGCCCAGTCTTTTCACTTCCTCTCCACAGGAGCCTCTGCAGTTGCTTGCCAAAGCAGATTTTCCTAAGGCCACCACTTTAAAAGATCATAGTTGCAAAATATAATAAGTAGAAGTTTTTTGTTATTTTAAGATCCAAGTTTATATATGTCTATCTTTCACCCTGATTTTCTCAAAAGGCAAGGTAGTTTGATCACATAGGGCAGCTTTCCACCTCTAAGCCTCCTTGATAACTGCAGTATACTTAGGTGAGATTTATCTAGTCACTCTGGCAATAAACTACTCAACATAGCTTTTTAATCTGCATAATGGTTTTCTTTCCTTTTTTTAATCACTGACCTTTAATAGTTACCCAATAAAAGTTTTCCTGTTACATTATTTATGAACCTGGGGTCTGATTTTCTTACCTACTTTTGAAGTTTTCTGTTAGCACTTAAATGCTTGAAAATTATTTTGAACAGATTTAAAGTGCTTAATTACAGAGCCTAGTTTAAATTTCAGTTGCATTTTATACTTTCCTTCTTTTTTTGGAAAAAAAATTCTCACAATAGTCACCTCCAAATAGCAATAGGAAGCCTGTTAATGTAGTGACTGACACTTTCTGGATCAAAGAAAACAAGGAATTGTCTACTTGCATTTATTTATAGGTACTGAATGGGGGGAAGGAATGAAATTATTCTTTGTCTCCCTATATAAGATAAAAGATAGCAAGGAGCACCCTCGCCCTCTGTCTCTTGTCTCACGGAAGATGGTAAAATTTTGTGTTCTACAAGATATTTGGAGAAGCCAGGGCCAGGAAAAAACCATGTGCATTGCAAATTCATTGCAAATGCACTTAGAAATCTGTGTATCATTCAAGTAGAAGGCAGTTTGAGTAGCTGATTCAAGGAAGAGCAATGCCACTTGAGGGAATTTTCATCCCCTTTATAATTTGCCATCAAGTGGCAAGTCTACTGTGCAGCCTTCTTGGAAAGCTTGGGATCAGTGAGCATTTTGAGGGAAAAACTCTGGAATTTGAGGGGGGAAAGAGTTTGTCAAATAGGGGACTGGGGAAGACAAAAAGGAGGCAAGCGTTCCTGTATGTGACTCTCTATGCCTCCTCACTGCAGGCCACCTGTCCCCTGCCCAGCACCTTGCTCATCTTGCACTGCCCGACACTGCTACCAGCCCTGTGTGTGGCTTCCCTGCAGAACACCTTGTAACCAGATTTTCCCTGCCTCTGACTGGGCCATCAGAACTTCTATGTTTTGTAATTTACTTCCTAATGGCTTGCTAAATGACTCACTAATTTGATTAATTTATTTAAACAAAGACTAACAGAGCTTAATATGGATATTAGCATTTTAACAAGGGTCATCTGCAGATGAATTTTCTAATTGGAAGATATAAATCTCCAATTAAAGGCGAGAATCTAATGATGAGAATTATGCTGGCTAGTGGGCCAGATACTTAAGAGAGAACGTGCTTAAGTTATTCTCAGCATTTATTGTACCTAAATCTAAAAATGATTTAGGAAGTAGAAAAATGAAGTTACCAAGCTGTGGGATTTCAGATTGTTTATACAGTAGTTATCCCCCATTTAAAAAATGTCTTCTTTCCATTACTGTGACTCAGATATATATGGTTAGGGGGAAACCTTACTCCCCTTATTACTTTCCAGTTTCAATCCCTAAATTTGTCTTCATTGCCGAAGCAGTTCTTTTTCAGTAATTCTGGAAGGGATCCTGATCCAGCAGGCCTCTTTTCATTAAGGCCTAAAAAATCAAAAAGGTGTCAAGTGTCTAGGGCAGCAGTTGAGACTTGGGGCTCTGGAATCAGATACCAGCTATATCTCTAGGAGTTATATGACATTAAGCTGATTATTGAATCTCTCTGTGCCTCACCTACAGTGAGGTACACCTACAACTTCTCTCTTGGAGTTGTTTAGAGAATTAATAATTAAGTTGATATATCTAAGATGGTAGATCTCAACTGGAGGGAGTTTTGTCTACCAGAGAATATTTAGCAATTTCTGGAGACATTTTTGACGTGACAGTTGGGTGTGTGGTGGGGCTGTGTAGAGACCTGGGATGCTCCTGGAAATAGAGAACAAGCACTGACATTTTGTCTTTTTTGATAATAGCCATGCTAACAGATGGAGAAGGCAATGGCACCCCACTCCAGTACTCTTGCCTGGAGAATCCCATGGATGGAGGAGCCTGGTGGGCTGCAGTCCATGGGGTCGCTAAGAGTCGGACACGACTGAGCGACTTCACTTTCACTTCTCACTTTCATGCATCGGAGAAGGAAATGGGAACCCACTCCAGTGTTCTTGCCTGGAGAATCCCAGGGATGGGGGAGCCTGGTGGACTACCGTCTATGGGGTTGCACAGAGTCAGACACGACTGAAGCGACTTAGCAGCAGCAGCAGCAGCAGCATGCTAACAGATGTGAGGTGATATCTGATTGTGGATTTGATTTGTATTTCCCTGATGATTAGTGATATTGAGCACCTTTTCATGTACCGTTTGGCTGTTTGTATGTCCTCTTTGAAAAAATGTTCAGGTCCTTTGTTCATTTAAATTTGATTATTTGTTTTGTTTTGTTTTTGCTTTTGAGTTTTTAGAGTTCTTTCTATCTTCTAGATACAAGTCTTTTTTTTTTTTTGGCCATTGTGGATATGGTTTCAGACAGGTTCCTCCATCAACTGAGAACCTGAATTTTCTGGACTATATCAGACTCAAAGACACCACCAGCCATTCTCAAAACAGTGTTGGCTAGCAGGTGTCAGCTGCAACCTGAGATCTCAAGGTCTTCCCGTAAAACTAGGCAACCATTTTGGGCCCCAACCAATCTTCTAGATACAAGTCTTTTATCAGATATGTGATTTTCAGTTATTTGCTTCTAGTCTGTAACTTGCATTTTTATTTTCACAGTGTCTTTTGTAGAACAGAAGGTTTTAGTTTTGATGAAGTCTGATTTATCTATTTTTTTTGGTATGAAATATGGTTTCGGAATTGTAGTTAAAAAAATCGTTGCTTAACAAAGGTCACAAAGACCATCCTAAAGGCCCACATCAGAATTATCTGATCCAAATTTCAGTAATGCCAAGATTGAGAAACCCTGGTCTAGGTAAGGTAACTGGCACACCATAATTGCTCAATAAATGTTACCTATTGTCACTGTCCTGAAATATTTGTGGCCTAGAAAGGAGGTCAGTGATGGAATGCAGTAGCATCCCAACTAAGTAGAGAAGCGGCGCTCTCACCTGATCATATTTAGGAAACTTCGTGTTAAAACTTTTTAATTATTCAAATGGACACAGTACCTTGGATTTTTACTTTTGGAATTGAAGGATTCTAATTCACATGCAGGTTTCATTACTTATTTTTCAGGATCTTGTTGAATAGTCAAAAGCTGAACTGAGAATGATCAAATCAGAGAGCAGGTGACTGAGGAGTTACATTGTTTGCCCTCAAGGTGTGATGGCTGAACAATTAGTGGTATACTTCCAAGGGATTTAGTTAACCAGCAACTGTTTAATGTAATTAAGGTGGTCTGGAGCAAGGAAAGCTCAGCATAAGAAGTCTCCTTTGTTCCTCCAAGGTATGCTCTACTCTGCTTGTACTATGCAAAGAAAAATAATGGACCAAATCCAGGGATAATGCATCTTACCACATCAAGTACTCAAAAGAGAGTCTCTAAAATAATAGATAAATGTAACCACTGCTCCATGTACATGATCAGGACTGTAATAGCATCCTCCACTTTTACCTGAAGTCTCACACTACTGTGTACCATAGTTGCATCTTACGCCTGTTTCCATGAGCAGAGACTTGGATTGGAGGTAATTAACTGGAGGTTGATATTGTTCAACTTCATCCCCTACATTTTGAAAGCTTCATCTCCTACAGTGTGACTGTCTATCATATGTAAAATAGTTTAGATAATTTTGCATGTAATTTCAGTCTGATGACACAATTTGCTTTCAGAAATGCTTAGATTTCTTAGAGCTCAAATCCTTCCTATCAAGATATCAACATTTCACTCAAATTGGCTTTTAAATACCCTGAAAGCACAGTTAGTGTTCATTTTCTAGCAGTGACACATTCATGAAGCACAGTTTGAGAAGTAGAAATTTGGTAGAGCAGAGAAAATTATAATCAGTTCATTCATTTAACTGCATGTTGATGCACAATAATGATGGGAATTTTAGGAGGCATTCAACTGTTTGAGTAAATAGTGGTAGCTTTGGCATGAGGAAAGAGCCTGGATTTTAGAGGCAGTAAAGATTTGCATGGAGTTTTGGATAAACCATAATCCACTTCATTGGCCTTTGAGGAAGTTGAAAGCCTTATTTAATGGCAGTTTCCATAAAATTTTTCAATATTCATTAAAAAAAATACTAAGTATCAGCTATGTGTAAGGCATTGTGTTGGGTGTAGAAGATACAGCAGTGGACAAAGACAAATTTCTGTCCTGAACAAGTGCTATCAGCATTTGCAGAGCTGGTGTTTGAAATGGGAAATCCTAAGGGAAGAACTAGGTCTATGGGATGAGGAGGATCATGAGTTCAGTTTTGAACATATGCCATTGAGGTGCTTGTCCAAGTGGAAATGTGAAGTAGGTAGCTGAATCTAGTTAGAGGTGCGAGTTGGCACCAATCATTAATTTTCGGGATCATCAAAATAGAGGTGAAAGGTGTTCTTGACATTGTGAGGGAGAAACCATTTTGAAATGAATTAAGAAGGTGTTCACAGCTATTGGTGTTCAGCTCACCACAAAACTACAAAATAATTTTATTTTTTCAAATAACAGTTCTCCACTATTCATATAAACCCCATTCCCTTCAGTATAAGAAATGGCAATAGGAGACCTGGGCTAAGTCCCTGCAGCCTAAAAGGAAAAACCAAACCCACTTAGTATCTTAGTTCTATGGAGAACATTAGATCCAAACAAATGCTTTCATCACTTTGGGCCAATTTTCATAATAATAGAGGCATTACACTGGCTCAGGTGTGCCTGAGAATTTCTGAACCCACTTTAGGTTGACTTCCTCTGGGAAAGAACATGCAGCCATCCTAGTTCATGGGACTCATCCAGCTGGGAATAAAGAGAGCAATAGAGGAGCAGAGATGCACTAACCCCAGAAGCATCCATGAGAAAGGACACTAAAATAGAAACCCCTGCTGTTTTCTACATCGGTCTTTATTTAATTGAAAAAAATAGACTAAAGTCATCAAGAAGGTGGAAAGACATGGGAAAAAGCCACCTGGCTTGTGGAGGGATAAAACAGACAGCTGTTACAAATGCCTCTCAGTGTAAAAACATAGTAATTAAGCTGAAGTGACCTACAGAGAAAGGAAATAGAGCTAAATAGTCAAAAATCTTAATTGTGATATTGTAACTGAACATTATGTGGGAGAAATAAAATGTACCAATAAAAAGACTTCTAAGATTACTAGACTAGGAGAGCTAACTCCCCAGTTTAGGTAAGATTAAATCTTTGGAACTGTTGAACAAAAGAGGGCACTGCCCACAGCTCCTGCTACCTGGGCTGGTTGCCTGATTTTTTTAAGGATAAAAGTTCTGGGTTAAACTGAAACAAGAAAGAAGAGAACGGGAAAAGAGCCCTATGCCCATTTAAAGCAAAAACAATTTAGAATATGTTTTTTATAGTGCTGTTAAACATGATTTTTAAATCTGTTTTTAGTTATTATAAAAGGAGCAAGTTTACTCTGGAAATTTGGGGCAACTAGAAGAATTAAAAATCATCAGTTAACAATATCAGAGAGAGCCTCTGTAAGTACAAATTTTGGTATACTTTAGTTATTATATTGTTCTTGTAGTTTAAAGAAAAGTATAATTGTATCTTTTATATTTTTCAATAGAAGGACAGACCAGGTGGAAACTAATGGTTCTCACAGCCTGTGAATATGACTGGTAGAGCTTAAGATTGGTATTTAATCAAAAATGTTCGGATTAAAAAAAGTTTTTTTAATCAACAATTTAAAAAAATCACTTTTATAGCAGGTAGTTAAAATGTGAAACTACATCAAACATAATGAAAAGCAATATATTTCAGAGATACGATATCAAAAACAAATTTTCAAATATTTGTGGCCAGTGTTTCCTTTAATAGAATTGCTTATTTAAAATGCTTGTCCTGATAATAAAATGGGGAAAAGAACAACAACAAAAGAAAAAACACCAAAGTGAGGGAAGAGAGAGAAAAGTTGAAGTATGGAAGGAGGAAGGAGGGCAGTAAAGTAGATGCTGACTTCTGGAAGTAAGAATCAAAAATGATTTGGAAAAAGGATGTTCCGTTATCTATTCCTAGATGACAAACCACCTCAGACTTAATAGCCTGAAAACAGCAATCTTTATTTTGATCATGAATCTGCAGTTTGAGCAGAGCGTGGCTCCATGCAGTGTCCTGTGGTGCAGTTTGAAACTGGAGGCGAATCACATGAAAGCCAGCTTCCTCACTTTTGTCTGGAGGGTGACACTGGCTGATGGCTCCTACCTGGAACACCTAAATGTGGTCTCTCCATGTGTTCTCTGCTCTTCTTCATGGCATAGTGATTAGGTTTCGAAAGTCACCATCCCAAGAGAAACTAGCAGATGCTGCATGTCCTTTCCTAATCAAGCCTCAGAAGTCTCATAGCATCACTTTTGCAGGATTGTGATTAAGGCAGCCATTAAGTCCTGCTTGTACTTAAAGGGAAGGGAATTATACCCATCTCTTGATAGAAGGAGTGTCAAAGAATTTGCAAGCATGCTTTTAAATTGCCACAAAGAACATAATAAGCTAAAAATTGAAATATTATAGATTGCAGATGGAGAGTATATTTTATGTCCTTTCAAAATCTGAATTAGTGTAACACACTATTGGTTGTACCCATATCCCCATCAAATATCTCTTCCCCATTCTTCCAAAGCACGGGAGCTCTGGCTGCAAAGGGGCCTATATGACTGGAGTATAGAAAGCAGAGGCAGTTGTGCTAGGAGATGGGATTAGAGAGGCAATGGTTGCCAGGTCATACGTAGCTTGAAGGGCACTGAAGGACCTTTGTTCTTATTCTGTATGAGATGGGGGAGAGTTTTGAGCAGAGGAGTCACATGATTTGGCTTAGTTTTTTGTTTGTTTGTTTCTTTTTTCAAAAAGGTGGACCCTATATTGAGATTAGAGTTGAAGCAAGAAAAGCAAAAGGATATTAAAATAATGTAAGTGAGAGATAATGGTGGCTCAGATAAGGGTGTTAGCAGTGGAAGTGGTGAGAAGTTGTCAAATTTAGAATATAATTTAAAAGAAATATCTAGAGGACTTGCTGATTAATTGGTGGGTGCCCGTGTTGAAAGAAAGAGGGATGATTCCGGGGGTTTTGACCTGACCATCTGGAAGCGTGGAGGAGAGATAAGATCAGGAGTTCAGGTGTAGACATAGTAAGTTAAAGATTTCTGTTAGGTGTCACGTTAGCGATGTCAAGGAGGCAGTTAGACAAGTCTGGGGCTTGGAGTAGAAGCCCAGGCTGGAGACATAAATTCTGGGGTTTTCAATATCTAAAGGGGAATGTATAAGGGAAATGTGTATGTGAAAGAATTATGATCATATATCCTGGGTCAAAAAACTGCTTACTCAGAGTTCCAGCCCAGGAGCATTCAGAACCCCCCGCCCCATCCCTACCCCCCAGAAGATAAACCCCATCCCTGGGGAGTTGCTTCTAAACTGTAAGGAATCTTCGATCACATCTTTCCATGGGAAGATGGGATTCATGATATGACTGGAATTTTATTCTTTAAATACTGAAATAGCAAATACCAAGTTATTAACATTAATACTAAAATTTCAAATGATCTTTGCAGCATTAAAAAGAAAAATTACAGGAAAGGAGTAAGTGGGTCATAAATTTAGGTAAAGCAATTTACACGATGCCCAGTCCAGACAAAATGACCTCTAAATATTGAGTTCACTGGTTGAATATGCTAATTAATTCCCAAAGCCCATTCTTTTAGAGCTGTTCTTACTATTAGGAATTTGTGTTCTTTCCATTTCAGAAGTAAAAAGTAATGAAAAGGCAATATGCTGCATTTCTTTAGTAAAATAAAAATTCCTTATGTCATTATGCTGAGTCATGTCCAACTCTGCAACCCTCTGGACTATAGCCCGTCAGGCTTCTCTGTCCATGGAATCTTCCAGGCAAGAATATTGGGGTGGGTTGCCATTTCTTTCTCCAGGGGAATCTTCCTGACCCAGGGATCAAACCTGCAGCTCCTACATTGGCAGGCGGATTCCTTACCAGCTGCACCACCTGGGAAGCCCTAAGTGTACAATATTGGTCACTTTTTTTCTTTGAAAATATCCATCTACCTTTTGTTGTTTTTTACCCTAATCATGATAAATGCACCACTGAATCAGGCTCAGTGGAGAACATGTTTGGAGTTGTGGCTACAGATGCTGGGTTGGTTTGCAGTGATTCTCCTTTAATTTCCATCATGAATGGTTCATTAGTGAAAGTTGAAGGAGACAGAACAGAGTAAAACTGACAGGCCTATCTAATGATTAAAACTCTTAACTGTGGCTGTATCATTACATTACAATAAATAAGTGCTACCTGATTAAGGAAGAAGAGGGCAAAAGCTCACGGGATTACTTGGACACATATTGCCATTTGATATAGAAATTTATTTTTATTTTTCTCTTTCTCTTTCACTCTCTTTTCACTTACTTTTCACTGGTAAAACTAAATGATTGTAATGGTGATAATTACCAGGTGAACATTTATGTGCTTGGCATCATGATAGACAATTCATATACATTATCTTTAATACATATATAGTGTGTAGGAAAAAAATGTATTCAGTCCACAACTGACACTAGAATGCCCTCTGTCTCCAGTCCTATTACTACCAAGGTGATAGTTGACTGCGCATGCTGGGGGAAGGTGTGACTGTGTTCACACCAGATCCAGCTTCTCCCCCAAAGTAACTGGGCACGTGCAGACTGTATGGCTTTGTTCCCACACAAGGACACTCCTTCAAGACTACAATAGGTAACTGTTTCACCTAATTCCATAGAGACAGAGAAAGTTAAGCAAAATGAGAATACAGAGGACTTTGTTTCTGGTGACAGAGCAAGAGAAAGCCCCTGAAAAAAAGAAACAGAAGTATACAACTTACCATATATCAAAGCATTAGTAATAAGAATGCCAAAGTGATTAAGAAAAGAAGAATGCAGTGCAAATTCTAACAGGGCACTATAAAATACATTTTTAAAAGTAACAGAGCTGAAGAATATAATAACTAAGATGAAAAACACATTAGAAGGAATTAACTATGCATTAGGTGATACAGAGAATGCATAAGTGATCCTGGAAAATACAATAATGGAAATCACTCAGAACAGCCAAAATGAAAACAGTATGGAAAATGAGAATGGCTGAAGGGATCTCTGGGACAACATCAAACACAGTAATATTTACATTATTGGGGTCCCAGAAGGGAAAGAAAGTGGTTGAATATATAGTTATTGAAATTATGGCTGAAAGCTTCCAACGCCTAAACAAGGAAACATATCTAGGTACAGGAAACACAGGAGTCCCAAACGAAATGAACCCACGCTCAAAAGACGACATCACAATTAAAATGATAAAAATTTAAAATAAAGAATTCTAAAGGCCGCAAGAGAAAAAGTGTTGTGTACAAGATATCAGCTGATTTCTCTGATAGCTGGCAGGTCAGAAGGGAGTGACATGATATATCCAAAGTCCTGAAAGGGAAAAAGTCTGCAACCTAAAATATTCTATCCAGCAAGATTAGCATCTGGAATCAAAGGAGAGGTAAGAAACTTCTCAGACAAGCAAAAACTGAAACAGTTCATCAATAGGAAACCTACCCTAAAAGAAATGTTAAAGAGTCTCCTCTAAGTGGAAAAGAAGAATCTACAGGAAAGGGAAAATCCCACTTAGAAAGGCAAGTATATGGTAAGGACTGAGGGTCAACCACGTATATAGGCCAGTACAAAGATTAAAAGACAATTATTAAACCAACATAATTATAATAAACAAGGGATAAAAATAAAGATGTAAACTATGACATCAAACCACAAAGTGTTGGGGAGGGGAATAAAAAATGTAGATATTCTTTTAGAATGTGTTTGAATTTAAATAATTAGTAGTCTAAAACAGTAAGTACAGATTAATATATATGAATCCCCTGGTAATCACAAATCAAAAACTAAAAAGAAGGAAACACAAGCATACAGAAAATCATCACACCACAAGGGGAAGAACTAAAAGAAGAACAGAGAAGAACTACAAAAATAACCAGAAAACAAGTAGTGAAATGGCAATAAGTACATACATATCAATAATTACTTTAACTGTCAATGAACTAAACGTTCCAGTCAAAAGACATAGGATGACTGATTGGATAAAGAAGTAATAAGACCCATCTATATGTCACCCCAAGAGACTTGCGTCAGAGCTAAAGATACACATGACTGAATGGGAATGGAATGGGGATATTTCATTCAAACTGAAATGACAAGAAGGGGTAGCAATACCCATATCAGACAAAGTATACTTTAAAACAAAGGTTATAAAGAGAAAGAATGGCATTATATAATGATAAAGGGATTGATGCAAAAGAGGGATATTATACTTAACATATATGCACCTAATACAGGATAACCTAAATATATTGAGCAAATACTAACAGTTTGGATGACTCACAAGCTGGGATCAAGATTGCCAGGAGAAATATCAACAACTTCAGGTATTCAGATGATAACCACTTCAATGGCAGAAGGTGAAGATGAATTAAGAGTCTCTTGATGAAGGTGAAAAAGGAGAGTTAAAAAGCTGGCTTAAAACCCAACATTTAAAAAATGAAGATCATGGTATCCAGACATATCACTTAATGGCAAATAGATGGGGAAAACGTGGAAACAGTGTCAGATTTCATATTCTTGGGCTCCAAAATTAATGTAGATGGTGACTGCAGCCACAAAATTAAAAGATGCTTGCTCTTTGAAAGAAAAACTGACAAACCTAGACAGTGTATTAAAAAGTGGAAACATCGCTTTGCCAACAAAGGTCCGTATAGTCAAAGCTATGGTTTTTCCAGTAATCACATATGGATGTGAGAGTTAGACCATAAAGAAGGCTGAATCCCAAAGAATTGATGCTTTTGGACTGTGGTTTGAGAAGACTCCTGAGAGTCCCTTGGACAGCAAGGAGATCAAACCAGTCAATCCTGGAGGAAATCAACCCTAAGTATTTGGAAAGACTGGTGCTGAAGCTGAAGCTCCAATACTTTGGCCACTGGATGCAAAGAACTGACTCACTGGAAAAGACCCTGATGCTGGGAAAGATTGAGAGCAAAAGGAGAAGCAGGTGACAGAGATTGAGATGGTTGGATGGCATCATTGACTCAATAGACTTGAATTTGAATGAACTCAGGGAGATAGTGAAGGACAGGGAAGGCTGGTATGCTGCAGTCCATGGGGTTGTAAAGAGTCGGACATAACTTAGCGACTGAACAACAACAGACAAAGTGAGATATTGACAATAACACAGTAATAGTAGGGGACTTTAACACCCACTAACATCAGTGGACAGATCATACATACACAGAATAAGGCAACAGTCTTAAATGACACAATAGACCAGTTAAACTTAACAGATATCTACAGGACATTCTAATCAAAAACAGCAAAATATACTTTTTCTTCCCCAAATGCACATGGAATGTTCTCCAGGATAAATCACAGAATAAGCCACAAAACAAGTCTCAACAAATTCAGGAGGATAAAAATTATACCAAGCATTTTTTCTGGCCACAGCAGTATGAAGCTAGAAATTGATTACAGAAAGAAAAAAGGGAAATAACAAACATGTAGAAAGTAAACAACATACTATGAAAAAACAAATGGGTCAATAAAGATAACAAAGAGGAAGTCAGACTATACCTTGAGACAAATGAAATGGAAGCAAAATTCTCCAAAACCCACTGCATGTAGCAAAAGCAGTCCTAAGAGAAGTTTATAGGATGGAGAACTTCCTCAAGAAACAAACAAATCTGAAATAATCTAACCTACCATCTAAAGAAAGTGGAATTAGAAAAAGGATGGATAAAGCCCAAAGTCACCAGAAGGAAGGAAGTAATGAAGATCAGAAAGGAAATAAATGCAATAAAGACAAAAGAAAACAATAGAAAAAATCAATGAAACCAAAGTTTAGCTTTTTGAAAAGATGAGTAAAATTGATAAACCTTTAGCCTGGCTCACCAATAAGAAAAGAGAGAGGACCCAAGTAAAGTGGAGCAATAACAACTGATCCCACAGATATTTTAAAAAGTCATGAAAGAATACTACAAATAGTTATATGCCAACAAGCTGTACAAACTGAAAGAGATGGACAAATTTCTAGAAACATACACCTGCCAGGACTGAGTCAAAAGCAGACTATTTGAACAGACCAAATTTGTAATTTAAACCAGTAAGCAAGCCCCCAGCAAATAAAAGCCCCAAATCAGCCACCTTCACAGGACCATTGTACCAAGCAGAACAAAGAGCTAATACTTATCTTCCTCAAACTATGCTAAACAAACTGAAAACAATTAAACACTCCTAAAATCATTCTCTGAAGTCACCATTACCTTGATACCAAAACCAGACTAAGACACTACAATTCCAGTCCTAAGTTATATGCTCAAAACTTCTGACTGTGTTTGCCCACCAAAAGATGCATTTAAGAATGTTCTTTGTGGCTTCATTCATCATTGTCAAAACTGAAAGCAATGAAATATTCATCAGTAGGAGAAAGAATTTTTAAATTGTTTCTGTGTTCTTATAATGAATCCACAACAGCATGGTTAAATATCATAGGCATTATGTTGAGTGAGATATGCCAGAAATAGGAACAAATTCATGGTCATCTGAATAATGATTACCTCCAAATGTGGTGGTTATAATGTTATAAACTGAAAAAGAATATTATAGAACTTTCTGGAGTGCTAGAAATAGTCTTTATCTTCATCTAGGTGGCGGTTACACTGGTGTATAGAAAAATTCAATTGATCTGTAGTCTACAGAGTTATGCAGTTTATTCATTTCACTATTATGTTCTTATTTTTACTTCAAAAACAAAACAAAACCCTCAAACCCAGCAGTGATTCTCTGTTCTAGACCATAGGGGATCTACTCCATGAGTCAATGAGTATTACTGACTCATTGGTAAACAAGATAACAGAATCGAATTGAAAATTAATATAAAAGGTAAAAATTAAAAAAGGGAAAATGAAACCCTAGGTTTAAATTTCCCACTTTTAAGAAAGAAAGTGTTAGTTGCTCATGTCTGACTCTTTGCGACCCCATGGACTGGATGGAGCCCACCAGGCTTCTCTGTCCATGGAATTCTCCAGGCAAGAATACTGGAATGGGTAGACATTTCCTTCTCCAGGTGATCTTCCCAACAAGGATTGAACCTGGGTCCCTGCATTGCAGACAGATTCTTTACCATTTGAGCCACCAGGGAAGCTCCTACTTTTAAAAGCCCTGTTATATTTTCAGTAAATCTGTAGGGAAGTGCATGAGGAAACCAATGTTTTGGAGAAATTAAGAGGTATTTCCAACGGCCAGGTAAGCAAGGTACAGAGCCAGGTTTTAAACCCAAGCCATACTGTACCATTATACCATGGCTGCATTTTTAGTGAGGCTACATTGGTTGGTGCATCTTCAATACTGTGTTCTGTAGCAACTGTAAACATCACAGGTTAAATTCTTGAGATAAACCTTGAAATCCTAATTAACGGAACGGTAGACAACATAACAATCAACTTCAGGGTCTCTTATCATTTGCCAAATGTAGAGTCAGCATATTTGCATTACATTGTATTCTAAGGGGCCCCAAAATATTTGCAGTGAAGAGTTTGTCTGTTTCTCATTTGAAGCTTTGCTCTTGATTATCTCAGAAGGGGAGTACAATCCAGAAAGTTCATGTATGGGGAAGGGGCGGGTGTGCTGACAGGTTTAATCCAGGCATGTCCTCTCCCCCATTGAAAATACTCTTGTGTCATGATGAGAGGCTGCTGCTGAAGCTTGTGAGCCCACAGTCAATCTCAGTTGGGTTTTCAGTCTTCTAGTAAGTCATGAGCAGCTAGTAGGGACCCTGTGGGGTTCAGTCATCATGGGGATCTATTTTAAATGCTGTCAGTGAAAGAAAATGCATTGATCATAATATACTACTTTAAAAATCTATGACTTGTAATGCTAAGACAATGTAATGAATTTATTAGGAACACAGCAAGGGTTTGAACATTATTTCCTGAGCATCCTAGCCTTCTGCCTGTACATTCACAAACAATGAATAAGAATTGTTAGCTGTCTATATTTTTTTAAGAAATCATCTGAAAGCCTTTCCCAGACTAGTTGTTATAAACTAATACATCTAAAAGTATATTAATTAAAACAATAATCCCGTAAAAGGGTGATTCAGTAGCATATTGAAGGTGAGGAGTGCTTAGTAGAGGCTGGGGCTTAGTTAGGTTAGGAGGCTTAGGTTAGCTCATGTGTGAACTAAGTTTGTAAACATTCTCTATGGGATTCATTTTGTATTCATGACATTTAATAATTATTCTGGTTACAAATCAGTAGCAGCAGCAGTAAAATTAAAATATAAATGGACAGGAGAGATGTTACAGGTGGAAAATAACTGCTAAATAACAGCCAACATGCGCATTAAAAAAAATAAAAACAAAGATGGGAACATCCATCACAAGAGTGTTTCTTCACCTGACAGAGTGACTTACTTAAAGGATCATCCAGCTATATCCTTATGAATTCAGAGATGTCGCTTATAGACAGCATCTTTATAACCAAGTCTACTGAGTATGTATTTCTTGTATGCACAAAGCAAACTGCAATGCTGAAATATATGCTACAAAGTAGGGAACTCATAATTTGACTTTACCATCACATAGTGGAACAGCAGCTGTCCAGGTAGGTTTTGCTTGGGGCAGGGGCATGTGAAATCATGTAATTATTCCTGCTGATTCTGTTCCTTCAGAATTTTCCTCTACCTGTTTCCACATTAGGAGAAGAGGTGACTATATCTCTGGCTCATTGTTTGATGAAGGCATTTTTAAATGAGGATGCTTACTTACAGTTGTTTATGTCCATAGACAGATGGTTTTCTGGCCTTGTCACCTAACAAGACTGGGCATATCACCCTGATTTTTCAAACAAGTCCTCAGTTGAAATTGGTTGTTTTAATTATATATCTCATTTAGGCTTCTGTGGACATTCTATTCTACATTCCTCCTTTGGTACCTTCCTTAGTCTTAAAAGCAACCGCATACCTTCTTCAAATTCCTCTCTGAATCTGATACCTCTTCTGTCATCCCTTTTCCTTCTCTGCCTCTCCTGCCTCCCCTCTTCCCTGTAAACCCTTCTGATTACAGTGGGCCCACCCAGATAATTGAGGGTAATCTCCCCATCTCCAGATCCTAAAATCAGTCATATCTGCAAAATCCTTTTTGCCATGTAAGACAGCATATTATCAAGTTAATGAATAGGATGTGAACACCTTTGGGGGGCTATTTGCCATGTAAGGCAGCCTATTTACAGGTGTTAGTGAATAGGATGTGGACACCTTTGAGGGGCACCTAAGGACTCATTTGCTAAGGAGGAAAGTAGCTAAGTTTCCATTCACAGCTTTTCATCAAACTTTGGCCAGGCACTCTGCAGAGCAGGGTGGGGTAGGATAAACACACACCACTGTTATTTCAGGACCAAGGGAGGGGCCAGGCATTCAGGAGAGGGGAGGGGCCCATCCATTTGGGGAGTTGGAGGAGACTTTTTTCACCTGGTTGTAGTATATGCTATGACATATACTACATGACATATACTCCTAGAATGTAGGTTGTAGTATATGCTATGACATATACTCCTAGAATGAAGGAGTTGGAAGGTGATCCATCCAACTGGATGAAATAAAGACAGTCCATTGTGTGGTGACAGCATACAGGGAAGGCGGTGGCATGCAGCCTGGACTTTGCAGACTTGGTAAGATTCTAAGGGCAGGAACCAGGTGAGCAAAGCTTGGAAACAAGGAATACTTTCCAGAAGAGTGAGGAAGGGTTCCAGTCGTCAAGGAAGCTCACCTAACTGGGGTCACACCACCCAGCTGCCAGCAACTGAAGGGAGATAACTTTGCTCTCTGGTTTGAGCATACTGGATAATTTCTCAAAGGCTGCCAATCCCCCTCCTCAGGTTAAGCTGTTCTCTTGCATCATTCTGCTCCTCTCTTGGCCTCTTTAACTCTGCTTTCATTTCCCCTGTTCTCCCATTCTCAGTCCTCACTTTGCTATAGCTTTGTCTTCTAAACCTCAGGTAGTCCCCCAGGTAATTTTGCTTACCGGTGAGATCCACCCCTGTATCCAGACATCCTTCATTCTGGGGAAGGGCTCAGCTCACTGCTGGTCCATGTTTCATAAGAGGCATTAGGCCCCATTGTTTATTACTTAATTAGCCCTTACAAAAGTGACAGCGCAGTACTCCAAGTCCAGCTTTTCCAAGGAATTAGTTTTTCAAATGTGGTTATATTTGTAGAATAAAAAAGAGATGATCATGAAAGTAAGGTGAGGTAGAATGATTACAAAAGAAAAAAATACTGCTTGTTAGAATCTATATCGTCTATAACTGTCCAGTCCAATATGGCAACCACTAACCACACGTGCCTATTTAAGTAAATTAAAATGAAAAGTTCAGTTCCTCAGTTGTACCAGCCATGTTTCAAACTCTCAAGAGCTACCTGTGGCTAGCGACCTGGTTATTGGACAGGGCAGATAGAGAGCATTGTCATTATATAACCTGTGGGACACCACTGGTTTGTATCCATGCTCAAAACCCCCAACATCTTCACATAAAATCCAAAACCTCTGTCACAGCCTATCGCAATGGTTTCCAAGGAGATGATACTGTCTACTGGGGGGCATTTGGGAAGTATGTGGAAGTGCTACTGGTATTTAATGAGTAGGGACCAGGAATGCCAGACATCTGTGCAATGCTCAGAGTAGATTCCCACAATGCAAAATTGTCCTGCATCCAGCAAAACCTTTGAAAAGTCCTGGAATCTGTCATTGATATTATGAATCAAACCTAGCTCCTAACTCCATTTTATATATAAACACAAACTAATGTTTATAGTCTTTTGCCACACACCTAATTATATAGAATGCAACTGTTGCATACTTCAGGAAATGTTTGTACTTTGTTTTGCTCAGAACTCTTCCAAGAGTACTTGCCATTTCAGAAAATCTCTGAAAACGTGGTGCTTTTGAGTTGTCCACACATAGGTATCAACCCATTGTCACATTCACAGTGATTTGATGTACAGGTGCAAGAATCCTACTAATTCATATAGCCTGGGAAATAATTATTTTATTGAAGGCCTTCTACTGCTTCCTGGAA
Source organism: Bison bison bison (assembly GCF_000754665.1). NCBI lineage: Eukaryota > Metazoa > Chordata > Mammalia > Artiodactyla > Bovidae > Bison > Bison bison. Next base: position 635,318 of record NW_011494747.1, on the reverse strand, counting down.
TTGGGGTATTATATTAATTTTTTAAAATCATGAGTGAATGTTGTATTATCTACAGATTTTTATTTCAAGAGAGGGCCATTTGAAAACATTTGTTATAGCAAAGATGCCTTTGTTTTATAGATTCAAGTACCTCCATGGGGGAACTTCCCTGGTGGTCCAGAGATTAAGACTTCACCTTCCAATGCAGGAGGTGTGGGTTCGATCCTTGGTAGGAAATTTGGATCTCACATGGTTCATGGCCAAAAGAACAAAACATAAAACAGGCAATATTGTAATAAACTCAATAAAGATTTTAAAAATGGTCCGCATAAAAAATAATCTTAAAAAAAAAAAGAACTCTCCTGGGGCTCTTTAAGCCACTTTGGACTTGCTCCCTCTGCTCCCCCCACACCAGCCTCTTGCTCTTTCCCCAGCTCTCTGCAAACAGACTCCTGCTTCAGCCCTTTGCACTCTATGCCCCCGTGACCTGAAACACTCTTTTCCCAGTGCTCCCCATCCCTCCCTTACTTAAGTTTCAGCTCAGGCATCAGAGAGAACTTCCTGACCCTTATCTGCAATGACACCCCCACTTCGTTCATCATCCACCTGTCCTGTATCTGATGGTTTACTCTATTTGCTTCCAGCTCACTCATGGCAGCAGGGACTTGGTAGTGTTCACCACTATACCCAGCATTGTGATGGGGCTCAACATCCCCCTTGAAGAGAGGAAAGACATTTGAATTCCTCAAGCAAAGTATTCAGGGTATTGAGAACTAATATAGATTAAATGGATATTGGGATTTTTTTTTTTTTATAATTGAAGTATAGTTGATTTGCAATATTGTATTAGTTTCGGGATTTTTTTTTAAGGTGGGAAACCATTTTCTAGAAATCTTAAATGTGTAAAAAATTACAAGTTGTATTATTATTAACTTTCTTCTTTGTTAAGACTAAACAATCCAATTTTTCAATTTGCTTGTTCTCCTTGGAATTCATCTCCAGTGATGCCACAAAAAAGCTTGAAGTTATAATACGCTGTATCCCAGGAACAGTTTGACAGTTTCCTTACTGCTTATAACCTGCGGTTCCCTACAGAGGCCTCCTCTCCACTGTAGTCTCTGCCAAGTGGTTGTCACAGCATTAATTAAACTGGAAGAATAAAGGCATTGCATGTCATTTTCTATATTGAATGCCTTCATGTTATGGACGAATCTCCATGGAGAAATCTGGTACATAAACTAAAAACAAATGCCTGGTAAGTTTACAAAAGCTCAGTCAGGGTATTGTTAAGGGGAGAAACTGCTGCACACTGAAATGTGAACTCCGTTCCCTGTATCATGTTTTTTAAATGTCTTGAGAAATATGAGTTTACTGTCTTTTTTATTTTCCAAATTGTATTTCAACTTCATCCCCCAAAACATTTTCAGCAATTTTTAAATGGTCACATCTTTTTAATAGATCCAATTCTTAGTGTTACCGTATCCAGACAATAGGCTATCAACTACTATAAAATAAGAGCTATATTGCTTCACTGCCGTCATACATATGGATCAAATTTTTAATTTATTTTTAGATGTTCTCAGGTACCATATATACAAACTGTATTAAGCATATTGCATTTTAAGATATGTGGTTTTAATAACAACACTGAGCATAATGAGCTATAAAATCAACTGAAAAACAGTGGCCTTGCTGTTTTTCAGAAGAATAAATGACTTTGGAAAGATAAGGCTTTATCCCCATGTTCCAAAGTTCGGCTCACTGGGCTTCTGTTAAACTAGGGTGTGCTAGAGTTCTACAGGAGGCCTTCCCTGGAGAGAGAGATTGTGGACAGAGTTAGCAAAACACCTCGGCCAGCCTTGTCGACCTGAGAGCACAAGGGGAGGGGCATGCCGAGAGCCTTGGGAGAGCAGAGTGAACTCTGAAGCAAAGTCTAGTCCTATGCTTCTCAAAGCCTGTTTTCTCTGGCTGTCCTTACTTGCCCACCATGGTGTGAGAATAGAGATTAAAAGTAAGTGCTCAGGATTTGGGGCTTCCCAGGTGGTGCTAGTGGTAAAGAACCTGCCTGCCAATGAAGGAGACATAAGAGACTCAGGTTCCATCCCTGAGTTGGAAAAATCTCCTGGAGGAGGGCAAGGCAATATTCTTCAGTATTCTTGCCTGGAGAATCCCTTGGACAGAGGAGCCCGGCAGGCTACAGTCCATAGGGTCACAAAGAGTCAGACACAACTGAAGCGACTTGGCACTCATGCTCAGGATTTTGATAGACTAATTATATTGCTTTGAACTTAATAATAGTACATTATATTTTATTATTAATGTAATTATCATTCTTATATTTCTATTTTTTATTTTTCTAGTAATACTTTTTACTGTAATATTTAGAAGTGTTGGTCCACTGAAGATTGTCTTTTTTTTTCTCTTAAAAAAAGATCCCCAGAATAGACCCACAGGCATAGAAAACAAACTTATGGTTACCCAAGGGGAAAGGCAGGGGAGGGGTAAATTAGGAGTTTGGGGTTAAAATATACATAGTACATTATACATAGTATAATATATAAAACAGTATACATACAAAATATACATATACATAGTTAAAATATACATAGTACATTATACATAGTATAATATATAAAACTATACATACAAAATATACATATACATAGTTAAAATATACATAGTACATTATACATAGTATAATCTATAAAACAGATAACTATCAACAAGGATTAACTGTATAGCACAGGGAACTATACTCAATATCTTGTAATAACCTATAATGGAAAAGAATCTAAAAAAGAACATAAATAAAACTAAATCACTTTGCTGTATACCTGAAACTAACACAAACATTGTAAATCAACTATATTTCAATATTTTTTAATTAAAAAAATTTATAAGTTCCCTTACCACAGATAATTTTAGAAGCAGTGATTGAAATAAAATTGAACTGTGTAAATAAATCCATTGCCAAGGAGTGCACTCTAAGTAGAACTTTACTTAGAGCATAGAAGTACAGATTGTTCTGTTTTTGTATTAGGTGCACAGTTCCTGAAAAGTTTGAGGTACGAGATGAGAGAGATCATATTATTTCTAAGGTAACTTCTTATCCTGGTTGTGTGATTATTCATTTAACAAACATGTATTGTTAAATGTTCCAGATGCTTAGAATACACTATTGGATAAAATAATAAAAATGGAGTTTACATTCTGGTGGAAGGACAAATATAAAAAAGCACGCAAATTATGCAAATGTAGAACAGTATTTGATAGAAATGCAAGTTAGGAAGTTACAAGTGCAAGAGTTGTGTCTATGCGTGTGTGTATCTGACTATTTATGATACTGTGGTAAGTGTAAGCCTCATTGAGAAGATGACATTTGATTAAAAGTTTGAAGATGATGAGGGCTTAGCCATGACGCATTAATGAGGGAAGAATGGTCCAGGCTGAGGGGAGAGCTAGTGCAAAGACCCTGAGATAGAAGAGCTGGGAAGATGGGTGAGGGAGCAGTAAGTGTACTGGAGCAGGCTGTTCTGGGGAAGTGATTGGAGACGAGACTGGAGACGGAATGGGAACCTAGATCTCTTGGGGCAACTTTGGCTTTTACTTAGAGTGAAATAGGAAACCACAGAGACGGGGCTTGGGGTTAGAGGCAGCACATTTTAAAGGGGCCACTCAGTCCACTGTGTTTAGAGTAGAGTATGATGGGAGATCAGTTAGGGGGCTGTTCTCGGTAAGAGATGATAATGGCTTGGTCCAGAGTGGTTGCAGGAGAAGCAGTGAGAAGTAGGTGGGGTCTAGTTATACTTTTATGGTAGAGCTAACAAGATTTTCTGACCTATGGGGATGTAGTATATAAGAGAAGAAAGGATTCAGTTGTCTTGGTCTCAAATCTTACTTTCTACCATTATAACTTCAGAAACATGCTTTTTCAGAGAAACTTTCCTATTATGTGTAAAAACTACAGTGAAGAGTCATGATTTCAAACCCTGGATTGTAGCCTCTATTGGAATGAGCCTGTGTCTTTTCCCATCTCTGACACTATCATGAGACATGATTCCAGGTATATTATGGCATAAAAAATTTTATACTTTGATTTACACAGAAGATACATACCTGTAATTCTCTCATACATTTGTGACAATAACGAATAATCCCCATGAGCTATCATACTTTAGCATCTATCATATATCTATATCATTGTCTATATGATAATGATTCTTGTTTAATGAGTTTTACATTCCAATGAGAGTTTAAGCTACTATAGGGGTTAAATTATTATTTCCAAGTTTTACTGGAATTCCCAGCTTGAAGAAGGATAAGAAGATAATTCTTTAAGAATAGTACCTCTTGTCATTCAGGGTCTGGTCCCTGGTGACAGCTCACTGAGACCAGAAGATCCTCCCGTATGTTGTACTGTCTGTTGTAGAAGTGACGGGACAGTAAATGTTTAGCATTTTTTAAGATTTGCTCGTTGGAAATGCAAATGGAAGAGCTACAGTTTTGGAGTTTCAACCAATGCCCCTTTTGAAATCTAACCTCAATCCAGCCCCTTCAAAAATCTGCCTTTTAGTCTAGGGCCCTGACATCAGCATTCTCTGGTTTTAGAAACAGAATGCCATCCAGAAGTGATAAAGACACAACTCACTGGAGGAGCTGTGCTAGACTGTATATCAAATCCTCCACACGCATAACCCAACTGTCTGCAACCTGTCGCCTTTGAGGCCTGCATTACTATCCCAAGCAGCAGACTGCAGAAAAGGCTTTGAGTTTAATAAGCATCTTGCCTGAAGTCACTCAGCTGGTTAATTTAGCCAGGATTTAACTCAAATGGTTTCATCCAAACCCCTTGATGTCCACCGTCCCACCACTCTGTGTCTTAACACAACAGAGCACTTGCCAAGTGATAGTCACATTCCTTCCTCTGAAACTCCAACATCCCCTGTGGAAAATCCTTTGTAAAGAGAGACCAGGGTATGTCCTCCAATTTCTATAGTTTACCAATCCTGGGCATTCATCTTGTCTAGATTGAACTTCAGCCAGTTCATTTTTAGCCAAGTTTCCAATTTAGGCAGCCAGTGGGCAAAATACAAAAACCACCCTGTCGGAATCAGATGAAAAAGAAATACAGGCTGGGGATTCTTGGCATAACGATGAAGCAGGAGGTCCAGGGCCCTTGCTGCTCTTTTAAATGGTCTCCTACTAACACAGAACAGGGAGCATCCCTCTGGCAGGAGACACAAGAGCAGCATCCCCTCAGTAGACGAGCAATCACTGCAAACCACCTTTTGAGTTTTTGGAGAGAAGGATGGATTTGTTGGAGCCAAAAAGAAACAAAACTAACTGCACCACCTCAACACCTGAAATTGAAAAGTCCTTGGCCGTGGTACAAGAAGCACAATGAACACTAAGTCAGCCAAACTCAATTCAATTGACCACGGGAATCAAGGTGGGAAAACAAAAACGATTGAAATGGTCCTGCTTGTCTCTTCTGTTCATCCTCACACCCACACCCATCCTTCCCTTTATCCTTTCCACCTGCTCGGTCCTCAGCCACCATCAGTGGTGTGAGCACATTAACCCTAAGGAAGCTAACATGGGAAGGTGAAGAGGCAGAACGTGTGGGCTTCCAGAGCACTGAGGCTTCAATCTTTTGTCTCCTCTCATCTCAGAAACAAAGGTCAGGTCAGGAGAGAAGAATCCAGAATAGAAGTGGGAGATAACACCTCCAGATTCTGATGGGAGGGAGCCCAAGAAAGAGGGGAGAAGGAGAGTTGAGAGGATGGCAAAGTAAAGGAGAACAGGGAGTGGAAAAACTAGGAAAAGCAAGAGTGATGGGATGAAAAGAAAGGACCCCACCCAGCTACCACCAGGAAGGCCCTCCAGAATAACGTGTCCAAACAACACGACAGTACTGTGGCTTCTGCTGTTTTCAGGTCCTTTGAGAATTTAAAAATTTAAAATAGTATCAAGATAGATGTCTGGGAAGTCTTTTTAACCTACCTACTGAGCCCTGGTGGGACTGAACTCCATCTGCTTGGAGCCCCTCTGTCTTCCTTCACAGAACCACTGATGGTTACCTGCCTCCATTAGTGTGAGGCCTGTCACTCTCCCACCCCCCAAAACTGAAACGCTATCAAGAGTGATGACTGTCTCTAATAGGCCTTTATAGTCACTGCCCTTCATATGATTCTTGCCTCATGTCAGGGACTTAATAAATAAAAAACATAAGTACCATAAAACCAAATCATTCAGTTCAGTTCAGTTCAGTCGCTCAGTCGTGTCCAACTCTTTGTGACCCCGTGGCCTGCAGCACACCAGGCTTCCCTGTGCATCACCGACTCCCAGAGCTTAATCAAACTCATATCCATAGAGCTGGTGATCCCATCCAACCATCTCATCCTCTGTCGTCCCCTTCTCCTCCTGCCTTCAATCTTTCCCAGCATTAGCGTGTTTTCCAATGAGTCAGTTCTTCACATCAGGTGACCAAAGTATTGGAGTTTCAACTTCAGCATCATCCTTCCAATGAATATTCAGGACTTATTTCCTTTTGGATAGACTGGTTGGATCTCCTTGCAGTCCAAGGGACTCTCTAGTGTCTTCTCCAACACCACAGCTCAAAAGCATCAATTCTTCGGCACTCGACACTGCAGCCATGAAAATATATCCTGTGTGACAGCATGTATAGAAAGATCCAAAACAGGCAATACTAATCTTTGGACAGGAGTCAAAATTATTTTTGAGTAAGAGTAATAGTGGGAGGTGTGTGAGGGAGGCTCTTAGAAGTAATGATGTTCTATCCTTGAGCTAGGTAGTATTTTTTTTTAATATTATAAATTTGCTTTATTTAGTGCTTGCAAGTGGGCAAAGAGCAGAGGAAGCATCACAGGGATTTAGGCCCTGTACATCACAGAACTGTCATTCCTGTTTTCATAATCACTGCAAGGGAGGACCCAACACCTGTCTGGTGGGAAATTTCCTGGGTCAGTGGAAAGTCAGGGGAGTTTACTCTGTTGTAGCATAGGACCCAGGCAGTGACCTTCTGATGGTTGACAATAGAAGCTCAGGTGGAGCAGGTGTTGGCAGAGAGGGGATGAGGGCTCTCATCAACCTCAATTCTAACTCCAGGAGTAAGAGAAGTAGAAAGCAGGAGAGAGAAAAGAGCTGGAGGAGAGAGCAGTGCAGCTGAGAGGGGGCCTGAGACTGTGGAGCCTACCTGAAGGCAGGGCTTCCATGCTTGCAGCTCTTCTCCTGGAGGAGGAGGTGGTACTGTATTTGAGGAGATGGGACTGCTGTCTCTGGTGGAGCTGAGGGCATTTCCCACAAAAAACTTTTTTAAAGTTTCCATTGTGAAATTTATTAAGCTTATGTCATTATATCATTTATATCATAAATTTATTTATGATTTGTGCACTTTTCTGTATGTATATGTGTGCTTCAATGAAAAGTTTACTAAAATTAAAAAAGAAAAATCAGAGAATTAGCTGCTTCAGACAGAGGCTCTATCAAAAGAAATTGAGGTGGCTCAGAGACTCGTTATACAAGGAACTGTTTCTCCCTTCTTTCTTCTGCTGAGTATGAATTAAAATAGCTTGCAAATTATATGACAAGCCCCACCAGCAGTTCCTAAACATAATTACTCAGTAGCACATCTTATTTCACTGCTGATCAATCATTGATCCTTAACAGGTCAACAAAAAGGAATGCATCCGTATGTATTGCAAAGTACAATCTAATTAAGGACCTCTGTAGTCAGTCCCATGTTCTATATTATTGATTCCCCAAAATGTTGTTACACCAGAGGTGAACAAAAAGACTTTCCTGCATCAGTAAGCTTTCAGGATGTCAGACACTGAAAAGTGAATTGTGCCTCTGATTAATTGAGTTTAATAATAATAATTTTATTTATATAGAGACCTTGCCAAGGTATTCAGGGAGCTGTAAAGCAACCCATAATCCATGATTAAAGCATTATACAAGCAATATATAACAAGACTCCCTCCTAAAGCAAAACAAAGGGAAGAGATGGATGGGGCTGAGATATGAAGGTGCAGGAGAGGGGACGGGCTGTAGACTCAGTGTGGAAAGGGTGGGTGATAAATGCTTCGTTAGAGGAAGAGGGGAGTTTCTTGGGATTGGCAAAGGAGTGTAATTGAACAGAGTTGCATTGAAATAATGGCCTATGGGGAGTCAGTCTGAACCCTGCAAAGATGTGTGCACTTCCTCCTCTCTGACTCTGATGAAGGGAGCACAGATAATCATCACATCTTTCCTGTCAGCTACATCCTATCTATGGGCAAAGTTTTTCATAATGATCCAAACAGCAGAAGTTAAGGAAAAACATATAAATTATTCCTCACTTCTTGACATTGGCAAAAGACCTGGGTAATTTTCTTTTTATCAGCTCCTAGTGAAGTCCTGGGAAATATAAACGTGTGTGCAAGTGACTGTGAAGGTGCCCAAGTATGAGAATTCTGAGAGAACAACAGCAGGAACTGAGAATTAGGTGTGATCAGCTGGGGCTTCCTTCCTCTGCAGACCCTTCCCCAGTTCCGCCTGCATGCCTTTCCCATGCCTGCCCCAGCCTCCATCTGCCCACATGACCTCTCTCTTCACCCACGGCTCTTCTCCGGGTCTTTTTAGTTTTTCACCTTCTTCTCTTGTGGTTTGCAACCAACGCATGGACATTAGTTTAAAATGTGCAAAGCAGAGAGAAATGTAAAGAAGTAGAAAAAAATTATCCCTAGTCCAACCACCCCAAAGGCAACTGCTTTTTTGATATTTCCTAAAATATTGTATTAATGTGTGTGAAGTATTTACAAGAATAACATCTCCATGGATATGACCACAGTGTTGTCAGTGGTTATTCTAGGTGGTGGGATGATGGTTCTTTTATCTTTATACCTTTATATAATGTTGGAAAAAACATATATATATATTGGTTAAAAATCAGGGAAAACAATAAAAAAGAGTCAAGCAGGTTATTTTTCTATTGAAATTTGTCACCTGATATTAAATGCTGTCTAGCCCATCTCTTTTAGAAGGGATGATATGATACAATTTGATTTCCAAAAAGATGATTGGTAGATGGTGAAACCACATTTTTGGACAGAATATTGATGATCCGGTTCTATTCCACTCTAGGTTACAAGTTTAATTTTTATTTAGTTCGGTCATGTAAGTAACAAGAAAAAAGAGTCATAGTAGGAAAAGTAAAACTAATTAACAATAACCGCAAGTGATGAGATGAATGATTAAAAATGACACAGCCCCACTAGCAAGGTGATGTGTGCAGCTAAACAGAAAAGCTGAGTCACTGAAGGGAATTTTTCTCTACTCAGGGCTGGGGCAGGGGATTCCCTGTGGCTCAATTAATTCCACCTAATTCCCAGGTAAATTGAATAAAATGTTTATCTTATGTTGGGTAAATACAGTGGTTAATATCTACCCAGTAGACTGCAATGCTGTCTGCAATGAAAAAAAAAAAATTAAACCCTTCTTTTGTTTTATGTTGTTCTTACCTAGGTTGGCTACATAGTCATGTGCCTTTGTTTGATGAAAGCTGAAAAGATGTTCTGGCACAGAGGAAGTGGAGCCAGAGGTTACTGGGAATCCTTGGGCAATGAGTGATTGATTAGTGGGTGAGGAGTCAAGTGAGAGCTAGTGCCCTGGATTGAATAAAAGAGCTTCCATTATTCAGGGAGTGCTAGAGAAGGATAGAGAGAAACTGCATGGAAGGCTGCCATGAGTCTGAGAAAAAAGCAGCTTTCTGGGAAAGAAAATAGACATTAGAGCAAAGAAGGCAACCATATTCTACCCACTGAGCAAAAGAAATTAGGAAGGACAAAGGATAAAAAATGAATATAGAAGGAGGCAGATTGTAGAATGTTATATGTGTTTTGCTTTTGTACACTATTTCCCCTTTAATATTTGTCCTTCTCTTGATTGCTGATTACATAGTCACCAATTTTATAGATTTTTATGTTTAAGACGAGAGTTTGTTTCAAAGCCTACAACTGATGCTACATGATTGCTCAGTCTTATCTCTTGGCGTGTTTGTATTTCCCTGCAGCATGTGGTATCTGAGACTATTACAGAAGAAAGAAAACAGGAAAGAATATAAGCCATCTCTGTTGCTTAAAGTGGGGTAGCAGCTGAGTCAAAGCTGGGATTATCAGGTAACAAACTGAGGTTCGATTCTTGGATTACTCTGATGTGATAAGACTGTCTTTCTCTAAACAGTGTTTGTCAAACTGCCAGTTGGGGTCCATTCCTGAATTGTGAAATCAGTTGGGTGGATTACTCAGCCTTTTATAAAATTCAGGAAATAGAATAGAAAATACCAGAATGCATTGCATGTGGTAAGAACAAGTATTGTTTTATAAAACTTCTATTGTTTCTCACACATACACATATTCCTGTGTGTGTACTAATTTGCAATGTAAAATGTATTTTTATAGGGGTCAGAGTAAAAAAAAAAGTAATTTCAAAGCTACTTTCATAGAGTACATTCTTCAATACTAATAAATTACGAGTTAAAAATATGGAAGTAGTATAATGAAAGTTATACTTTATTATAATGGTTTTCAATAAGGATTTTGAAGCAAGGAAAGCCCAGGCTTGAGTTGTTTCAAACCAGACTAAACAAAGACATTCTCAGAAATTGCACCTAACTGGCAGATTAATAAACCTTTTAGTAAAACTGGTAGAGTTGAATATATCTGTGTGTGAGTGAGTATTAGCCTTAATATGTTACCTTTTGAAGCCCAAACAAATTAAATCTACAAATGTTCAACTTCTGGTAATTTAATATAAGATATGGAGGCTAGTAGATCAGAGACTTAAACATACATAGTAGATAAGAAAAACACCACTTATATTTGTTTTGGAATATGCTACTTGAGTATTTTTTACTAGATTTACCTCACTATCAACATTTCCTATTTAACTGTATTGAGGTGAATTTCCTTCTCTGAACATAGAGTTTCTGACAGTGGAGAAGGTAGGTGTCTCAGAAGCAAATGAAGTGATTAAAAATTATCATTTTGACATTAAAATTTTCATCCACAAACTAGCTATTTTATAAGAGGTTTTTGTAGCTGGCAGAATTTACAATTATGATATAAATATTTGTGTATTATTTTTTCTATTTTTTACTTGTCTAATCCAGCTTAATTCCTATTGAGAATGTTTTATCTTAGGAGTACCAAAACATTTTTATTATTAGGAAGTTTTACACATAAGTCTGCCTGTTGTAGACTCAAGGGAGGGTGGATAGCATCCTATTTTGATACTTACATGTGTACCCCCTGAATTGATCCATATACTCCCCGACTATGTCCTGATACTTTTTCAGGCTATAACCCAAGAACTTGGTATAGGATGGGTCAGCAGTTACCTAGATGTAAGAAAATAAATTAAGTAATAATGTATTTTAACTTTAACATGCTTTTAAGAAATCTGTACCTGAAATTCCCCTCAAAAAGAAGCACTCAGTGAAGAGAAGGTGGGGTGAGTGATGAAGATACATTGAGGAAGACAAAGAGCAGTGAAAAAAAAAATCAATTTTAAGAGTTTGGCACCAAATCTATAAGGAGAAACATTTAAATTATTTTTCTTTGACAGTATTTCTAACCGAACTCATGGGCAATCAATCTTCTATAAAGTAGCATTTTAAGAGACTACACCAACAGATTGAAATGTAGTTGTTGCTTTTTGAATTTTCATTCGCTGAAAATTTATCTTTCAATCTGTTCCTCACTTAATTGTTGGAGATATGTAGTACTCTCTTTAATAATTAGCAATCAGATTTCTTCAAAAGAAGAAAATCCCTTGCAAAATTATCTTTTAGAAAAGTTGTTGATTAAAGAGCACTATTTCTTGGTAAGAGTGCTGTAGATTACTTGGCAGCACACATCTTTATTCATGAACACCCTTTGAAATTCAGTTTTGCATGTATTTAATGTAATTTTTTTCTTCAAAATGAATGAAGTTATTTAAAAATGAGAATAAATACCCACATTTAGTCCTTTGAAACAATTAAAATAGTTAAAAGTGATTGTCCTTTAAAAACCTCTTTGCTTAGAAAAGCATATTGGCTATCACTTATAGTTATTCTTTGTAATTTTAAAAATATGAAACACAATCTTTATCAAAACCATAGCTGTTTTTTGTAGAAATTGACAAGCTGATATTAAAATTCATGTGGAAATACAGAGAAGCCAGAATACCCAAAACAATCTTGAAAAAGAAGAACAAAGTTGGAGGATACACAGTTAACAATTTCAAAACTTACTAGAAAGCTACAATAATCAAGACTGGCATAAAATTAGCATATGTTTAGACATATGGAACAATGAGACAGAATTGAGAGTCTTAAAAAAGATATATATTTATCATCACCTAATTCTTGACAGGGGTGAAAGAATTCAATAGGAAGAATGGTCTTTTCAAGTAGTAATGCTAGGACAGCTGGATAACCATGTAAAAATAATGAAGTCATACCTCTCCTTCACACCACATACAAATTTTAATTCAAAATTAATCAGAGACCTAAATGTAGGAACAAAAACTATGAAACTCTTAGAAGAAAACTTAGAAGTAAATCTTTGTGACCTTGGATTAGGCAACTGTTTCTTAGAAACAACACCAAAAAAACAATTAACAAAAGGAGACATAGCTTGATTGAACATCATTAAGGATGAAAACGTTTGTACTTGAAAGGACAGCATCAAGAAAGTGAAAATACAACTCACAAAATGGGAGAAAATATTTGCAGATCACATATGTGAAAAAAGTTTGATATCCAGAGTATGAAGAACACTTACAACTCAACAACAGAAGACAACCTAATTTTAAAATGAACAAAGAATTTAAATAGACAGTATTCCAAGCATCTATTTAAATGGTCAATAAGTACATGAAAAGATTTTCAGCATCATTGCTACTAGGTAAGATTTTCAACATCATTGTTACTAGGTAAGATTTTCAGCATCATTGTTACTAGGTAAATGTACATCAAAACACAAAGAGTTGGCTGTGACTTAACAACTGAACAACAACTATATCAAAACCAGTACTTCTGTGGTGTGTTAGTAGTTAAGAATCTGCCTGCCAATGCAGGATTTGCAGGTAAAATCCCCTAGAGAAGGAAATGACAACCCATTCCAGCATGCTTGCTTGGGAAATCTCATGGACATAGGAGCCTGGAAGGCTCTAGTCCATGGGGTCACAAAAGAGTCAGACATGACTTAGTGACTGAACAACATACATAACAACATCAAAACCACAGTGGTACCACTTCACACACATTAGGTTGGCTGTGATCAAAAAGATGGACAATTGTAAGTGTTGATGAAGATATGAAGAAACTGGTACCCTCATGTATTGCCAGTGGGTGTGTGAAATAGTTCAGCTGCCTTGGAAGGCAATGGCACCCTACTCCAGTGCTCTTGCCTGGAAAATCCCATGGATAGAGGAGCCTGGTGGGCTGCAGTCCATGGGGTCGCAAAGAGTCGGATACGACTGAACGACTTCACTTTCACTTCTCACTTTCATGCATTGGAGAAGGAAATGGCAGCCCACTCCAATGTTCTTGCCTGGAGAATCCCAGGGACGGGGGAGCCTGGTGGGCTGCCGTCTATGGGGTCGCGCAGAGTCAGACATGACTGAAATGACTTAGCAGCAGCCTTGGAAACAGCTTGGAAGTGCCTCAAAATATTAGAGTTACCGTATGACCCAGCAATTACATTCCTAGATATTGACTCAAGGGAATTGCAAACATAAGTCCATACAAAAATTTGTACATTAATATTCAAAGCAACATTATTTATAAAAGTCAAAAAGTAAAACCAACCCAAATGTCCAGTCAACTGATGAATGGGTAAATAAGATGTATATCCACACAATAGAGTTTTATCTTGCAGCAATGAATTATTCAGTTATGAAAAGAAATGGAATACTGATACAGTCTCCAACATGGATGAACCCTAAAATCATTGTGCTAAGTGAAAAAAACAGACATAAATGCCATATATTATATGATTCCACCCATATGAAATGTCCAGAATAGGCTAATCCATAGAGACAGAAAGCAGATTAATAGTTGGCAGGGCTGGAGGGAGGAGGGAATGAAGAGTGACTGCTAGAGGGTAAGGGATTTCCTTGAAGGGATGAGAATATTCTAGAATTAGTCATACTGGTATATTCTAATACCATAAAACATACACTTGGAAAATATTACTTTTATGATTTGTGAAAAAGTATTAGTAGCTCAGTTGTGTCCGACCCTTTGTGACTCCATGGACTGTATCCCGCCAGGCTCCTCTGTCCATGGAATTCTCCAGGCAAGAATCCTGGAGTGGGTTGTCATTCCCTTCTTCAGGGGATCTTCCCAACCCAGGTCTCCTGCATTGCAGGCAGGTTCTTTACCGTCTGAGCTACCAGGTATGTGAATTATATCTTAGTAAAAAACAAAAACAAAAACTTACTTTTTAGGGGACAGTTGAGGCAATATAGACTTGGTCTTATATTAGACAATATTAGGGAATAATTTCTAACTTTCTTAGGATAAAAATGAATATCTATAAAAAATGAATATCTATAAAAAATCATTATTTTAATTGAAAAATCCTGAAATATTTAAGGATCCAATTTATGATGTTTGCAACTTATTTTCAAATAGTTCAACAAGAGAGACATATCTTTATACATGCATAAATAAGCAAAGTAAGCAAAACAATTGTTCAGTCTAAGGGAGGGGGCATTAAGTATATACTCTACTCTTTTTTTCAGCTTTACTTGTAACCTTTCGTAAAGTTGGGAAAAGAAAAACAAAAGGTTCCCTAAAGTTCCATCCTTGTTGTTGTACAGTCGCTAAGTTGTGTCTGATTCTTTGCCACCCATGGACTATGGACAACCAGACTCCTCTGTCCATGGGATTTCCCAGGTAAGAACACTGGAGTGGGTTGCCATTTTCGTCTCCAGGGAAAGTTTCATCATTAGTCACATAGTAAATACCATTCCAGTCTCCTTTGTGGGTTTGATTTTAGAAGCAGGAGATAATTTATAAAATGCTATATAGAATTTAGTGATTTTTGTTTTAAAACTCTGCATTCTTAGAGATTGGAGTGTTTGTCACCACTGAATTGTGACAAATACAAAATCCATTATTTTATAAGTCACTTGTCAACCTTCATTATTTTATCTTCTAAATTTAAGACACATTTTACTTTCCCTGGGGTTTCCCTCATAGCTCAGCTGGTAAAGAATCTGCCTGCAATGCAGGAGACCCCGGTTTGATTCCTGGGTCATGAAGATCAACTGGCCTGGGTCGTGAAGATCAACTGGAGAAGGGATAAGCTACCCACTCCAGTATTCTTGGGCTTCCCTGGTGGCTCAGCTGGTATAGAATCTGCCTGCAAGGTGGGAGGCCTGGGTTTGATTCCTGGGTTGGGAAGATCCCCTGGAGAAGGGAACGGCTACCCACACCAGTCTTCTTGCCTGGAGAATTCCATGGACTATACAGTCCATGGGGTCACAAAGAGTTGGACAGGACTGAATGACTTTCACTTACTTTCCTATTCAAACTTTTTAGAAAAATTTCAAGGCTGCTCAGGGTTAGATGATAAATAGCTAGTAATGATTATTTTGATGGCAAACTTTATTTTCCAAGCTGTTGGGGAAAATTTTTTATCAGGACGGTCTTCAGAGAGTAAAAACAGAAACATTTGACTTAGCTAGAAATTCACATCATGGGCTTCTTGAGAGGAACAGCACATAAATGAGTACTAGACATCTTGTAAATAGATTGATGAGCTGACAGAATCTGGAACTAGAAAAGTAGAGCTTAGGCAAAATATTATATAGACAAACCCCACTTAGGACTGACAAAGCAGCCCTCTTGGTGCTCAGGCCCTGGGGGCCTGGTTATCCTGGACCCTGTCACCTTGCCAGGCCATCTCCCCCTGACAGCCTCCTTCTGACCATCCTTCCAACCATGAACCTTTCTGTTCCAGGGGGTGCCTTGGACCTCTGTGGAAACACTTATCAGTGAGACAAAGACAAGTTTTCAACCGAAGAGTTGTACCTTTTTCAAGAAGTAGAAAAGGCCTTACAGGTCAGCATCTGCAGCCCCTGAATATGGAAACAACTGCTCAGTCATCCACTTACCCTCTCACTGGCAAGTTTTGCATATATGGACTGTCAGAGCAAGAATCCCATTGACCTTGTTCATCTCTCTATGCCACTGACATAAGGTAAGTGCTCAGTTGATATTGATTGAATGAGTATTAGTGCCAACTAATACCATGTTGTGCCATAATATTAGTGCCAACTATGTACAATACCCTGTGTCAGGTATTGGGGGTGCTAGGATGTAAAACACCATCCCAGCACTTGGAATTCTCAAGCAGCCATAAACAAATTATAATGTTGCAAGTACAGTGGAGGGATACATCTGAGGTTTTATGAGATTACAGAGGTAGGTAGACTTAGGAAAACTTTCCCGACCTGCAATCCATAGTTATACTGATAGTTATAGTGCAGGGGTTGGCTTCTTTCAGTGAAAACTAATTCTATTCTGATAATGTAATTGGAACCCAGAGGCCCATGTAATCAATGTCTATACTCTTTTGTACATACTGGGCAGTTGTTAAAGACCAAAAACACTTGAAAATGATCTCTTCCCTGATGCCTTTTGACTGACATGACCTTCCAGTAAGGATCAGATCTTTTCTGCAGGAAGTGTTCTCTGAGCAATCTTGCTCAGATCCAACTTTCACTTACATACTCTGCCTTTGTTTTTATCAGACATGTTGCTTGGAATTGCTGTTTCTTGTTTTGTGTATCTATATCATTTTTCTTGCTGGATTTTCAAAGGATGAGGGCAACCAGTTCTTTTCATTCCATTCTTCTCCCTTTACCTCCTTCAAGTAGAACTTTGCCCAGAGCAGTTGCTTCATCATGGTTGCTCAAGTATATTGGCTTTGTTGTTACCAAATATAACAATATCACTGGGGGCTCTCTTTTCCTTTTCACTTAATTCAAGGCCTATGTGATTCCCTTTTTATGGAAAGAACTCCTCCCACTTCCTCCTGTGGGATGGTCAGGGCATTCTGATTCCCCTTTGGTTCAGTGAATGAGTGACTCAGTGAGACACTGATTAGTCAGACATGACACTGCAAGGCAGGACTTGGGACAACATTGGATTTGTTCTAAGCTCCTTTCCCTCATCGCTCCTCCCAGAGGTGCATTTTTATTCTTTATTTCCATTTCTAAAACATACCACATAGGATCTGCAACTCATTCCCAATAAGATTATAAAGAATTGAAAAGATTTTAAATGTCTCCTTTCCTTAGATTAATTGTAATTCAATAACCTAGCAAAATCTTAAACTAAGGAGTGAAACTCCAACCATGCAATGTCAGATATTATACTGCAAGAGAAACAAGTACTTTCTGGCCAGCTCAGTTTCCTCACCCATCTCAGCACCCTTCATAGACAGAAAGCCAGCATGCTCCCAAGTGGTCACCAATTCACATCTAATGTTGGCACTGATTGTTGCCTTCTTGGTGACAACTTCATATTTACATGAAATGAAGTGGTAATTTCATTTCCTGTTTCTGGTACAAGGATGCCCAGTGCACAAACTCCATCTAACAGGTTTCTATCAATAATTAGCACTCTGTAGGAAATCAGACACCAGGGAGTGAATAACCTGGAGGAAAAAGCCTCTCTCCCTTGGGTGCTGCCTTTAACAAAAAGTTGACACATCCTTTGGCAGCGAAGGCTAAGAAGAAGGAATAGAAAACTTAATGTGCAACTTTCCAACCTCTTCTGGGAATAAACTCGATAAGCTTTGAGAAAGTACAAGTTTAACATAAATTTAGAAGTACTGTAGCCCGGAGAACCATGCAGCACAATGGTTGTCCTTTTGACTTACAGCTGCAGTAGTAAGACCCTGCATGCGTTTTAGATGATTCGATCATATTCTATCAAACTCTGCAGCTCTGGTGTGAACTCTATGTAGATCATTTACTAGCTTTCCTGATAATAAAACATCAGAATATGAACATTTCTTTCCTTGGGATCATAACCAATAGATAGACACTATATGTGGCTCTGTAGCTGTCAAAGCTGAAATACTGATATCAATCATTCATAAAAACTGGGGACACTATAAAAATTAATTTGGATTTGGGTATTTAAAATCAGAGAACTGAAATAATAGGTTAGAAGTACCAAATGTCGTGAATACTTCTTGAAAGTTCCTATATGAGATACTGACCGAAAAAAAAAAAAATAGACACATTTCAGAGTAATTATTTAATAACAATAACATGAACACTAATTCTTATGTTATTTTCTTCCAAATGATAATAATGCACTACATACATATAGTGTTTTACTCTTTATAAGGCACCACATCACAATGATTCAGAATATTGACATTACGAATTACTAGCTGTGTGACCTTGGATAAGTTTCTTTGCCTTTCTGTGTCTCAGTATTTTTCATCTGTAAAATGGAAATAAGAGTACCGCCTGCCATCTAAGATTGTTGAGGGCTGTGTTAAGACACTGAAAGCACTTAAGGTGATGTCTGATACAGAGTAAGGGCTTCATAAATATCATCTCAGTACTATTTTCTTTTTTATAACCTACATTCATCTGTTCATCACAATAAGCATTAAATAAGTGTTTAAATAACACAATAAATGTTAAAGTGTATTGGTGTGGTAGCCAGTGATAGAACTAGCTTATGTAGAGAGGCAACTTACTTTGACTCATGGGATCCAAGGAAAGGTTGGATACCCAAAACTATGGGAAGATCCTCCAGCTCACTAATTTGTTCTTTGACTATAGTGATTCTGCTATTAAACCCATTTATTGTATTATTCTCCATCACAATATGTTCAGTTGCCTGTTTTTCATAATTATTTTTCTCTGCTTCATGTTTCTAATATTCCTTATATCTCTGAATTTTTATTTCATTTAAAATGTTTCTTACATTAATCCTGCTTTTTGCGTGTAAGTTGTTCGGTATTTGCTTTCATTTTATAATGTTTGTCCTTGTAAGAGATCTCATTGTTTGTTCCTTGGGATCATCAGCTGGCTTTGTGTTCTGGAGGTCTTCTGTTTACCCTTCCAGATCCACTCACCATCTTTTCCCACCTTGCTCAGTATCCTTTAAGACTGACCTATACAAACAACTTTGACAGGTTCCCTTGCCCTCTGGCTTCTGGAAAGAATCATCAGGAGAATGGTGGGAGGGAGAGCGTGAGGTCAAGGGTATTTATCTCTCACTTCCCTCCCTTGTGTCCTTGACTGAAGATTGGAATCTGGATTGTCTTCTTTCGATTCTAATATACCTCCTTCCAGGTCTGTTACTAGTACTTAAGTACTACCATATGCTGCCCACACAACTGTAAATAGTCTTTTAAGTTTTCTCAAATTATCAGGTTGAATATGCCACTATCTCCTGCTGGATCCCTGGCTAATATATTCAGCTAGTGATGTCTACCTGGAGAGAAAACAAAAGCTTATTAGACACTGACTAGCATTTCTTCAAGTGAGTTAGAAAATAGGGAGTTCTAGACCAGGTGATTTCGGGGAAATGACCCATAGTGGAGAGACCCCCAAGCTGAAACAGAAGGATAAGCCACCCCCCCGCCCCGCACCTCATCCTTTCCACCCAGGAGTTCAGCCCCTCTTCTTGGGAACTGCTTTTATCCTAGGATGCCATTGCTAAAGTTGTGGGGGTTCTTTGAGAAAGAACAGGTTGCTCAGGTGCTTGACAGCTCATCTGTACTTAAACTGTCTATTCTTTATCTCTGCAGCTTCCAGAGCTTCTTAAAAGCTCTGTGGTTGTGGTAGAGAAGGCAGTAATCTCTGTTTAGGAAATGTTGGGAAGAGAAAAGATCGTAACTAGAAAATTTCCTGCCAGCCTATCACCATTTGGTTCTTTAAAGCATGCCTCATCATCTATCCTACCCTAGACCCAACCATCTTCTGTTTCTCAAAGAGTTTCTTAAAGTTTGTTTTTGTTGTTGTTGTTGTTGTTTTAAAGATTTAGAGCCAGCTCTGAGCTCTTCAACTTCTCTTCGGTGTAGTTTGGGGGATGAAATCATTGATGGAATTCCTTGGATCTGTAATTGAACACCAGTGCTCAAAAGATACTTATGTTTTGTTAGCATTGATGTTCTGATTCACTAGGGCAATGATTATTTGCCCAAGGAAGACTCTCAAAGGTTATTGATTGGGCTAATAATAAACAGAGTCAATCCTCAGAGGTAACCTAATCCATCTCCCTAGGAATATCTGTACCCAATGCTATCACAAAGGGACAGATAGAAAATCTCTGCCCAAGTGAAAGAAGGTCTGGCCCTACCTTCTATGGTTATTATTCTAACACTGTCCTGAATACTATAGTGGATATCCTGATGTACCACCTAGGCCCCCATCAGGAATGAAGGATTATTACCCCAGGTGTTGGGTGTGCTATCAGCCCTCTGGGGGGATTGCCTTGATTGAAGAGAGAAAAGGAGATATGATGAGAAGACGCTGATGCTAAGTTTAAGGAAGAAATCAGAGAACTATTAAGGTTTCTACCTTTGAGTACCTCACAGTCTTGCTAGGAAGATAACTCACAAAAAGAAGTATAATTGAAAAAAACAAGAGTATGTGATAAACCACCAAGAGTGAGCCAGGCAACAACTACAGTAATTTTCAAATTTGAAAGAATATGCATGAGGTCTGTTTGGGCAAGGCTAGTCAAGGAAGATTCTGTATGTAGGAGATAATTGTAAAGAGACTTAAGCCTGGATGGAATTAGCTAGGATATGCTGCAAATATGGTTGATCTAGGAAATTCTTCGGAGAAGGCAATGGCAACCCACTCCAGTGTTCTTGCCTGGAGAATCCCAGGGATGGGGTAGCCTGGTGGGCTGCTGTCTATGGTGTTGCACAGAGTCGGACACGACTGAAGTGACTTAGTAGCAGCAGCAGCAGGAAATTCTTAATCCTATCAGTTCAGTTACTTCATTCTCTCAGTTGTGTCTGACTCTTTGTGACCTCATGGACTACAGTATGCCAGGCCTCCCTGTCCATCACCAACTCCCAGAGTTTACACAAACTCATGTCCATTGAGTTGGTGATGCCATCCAACCGTCTCATCCTCTGTCGTCCCCTTCTCCTCCTGTCTTCAATCTTTCCCAGCATGAGGGTCTTTTCAAATGAGTCATTTCTTCGCATCAGGTGATCAAAGTATTGGAGTTTCAGCGTTAACATTAGTCCTTCCAATGAATATTCAGACTGATTTACTTTAGGATTGACTGGTTGGATCTTCTTGCTATCCAGGGACTCTCAAGAGTCTTCTCCAACACCACAGTTCAAAAGCATCATTTCTTCAATGCTCAGCTTTCTTCCTAGTCCAACTCTCACATCTCACATACATGACTATTGGAAAAACCATAGCCTTGACTAGACGGACCTTTGTTGGCAAAGTAATGTCTCTGCTTTTTAATATGCTATCTAGGTTGGTCATAACTTTCCTTCCAAGGAGTAAACGTCTTTTAATTTCATGGCTGCAATCACCATCTACAGTGATTTTGGAGCCCAGAAAAATAAAGTCTGACACTGTTTCCACTGTTTCCCCATTTTTTGCCATGAAATGATGGGACCAAAAGCCATGATCTTAGTTTTCTGAATGTTGAGCTTTAATCCAACCTTTTTTTCACTCTCCTTTTTCACTTTCATCAAGAGGCTCATTAGTTCTTCTTCACTTTCTGCCATAAGGGTGGTGTCATCTGCATATCTGAGGTTATTCATATTTCTCCCGGCAGTCTTGATTCCAGCTTTTGCCTCTTCCAGCCCAGTGTTTCTCATGATGTACTCTGCATAGAAGTTAAATAAGCAGGGTGATAATATACAGCCTTGACATACTCCTTTTCCTATTTGGAACCAGTCTGCTGTTCCATGTCCAGTTCTAACTGTTGCCTCCTGACCTGCATACAGATTTTATAAGAGACAGGTCAGGTGGTCTGGAATTCCAATCTCTTTCAGAATTTTCCAGTTTGTTGTGATCCACACAGTCAAAGGCTTTGGCAGTCAATAAAGAAGAAATAGATGTTTTTCTGGAACTCTCTTACTTCTTTGATAATCCAACGATGTTGGCAATTTGATCTCTGGTTCCTTTGCCTTTTTTGAAATCCAGCTTGACCATCTGGAAGTTCACGATTCATGTACTGTTGAAGCCGGGCTTGGAGAATTTTGAGCATTACTGTACTAGCGTGTGAGATGAGTGCAATTGTGCGGTAGTTTGAGCATTCTTTGGCATTGCCTTTCTTTGGGATTGGAGTGAAAACTGACCTTTTCCAGTCCTGTGGCCTCATACGTGACTACTGGAAAAACCATAGATTTGAGTAGACAGACCTTTGTTGGCAAAGTAATGTCTCTGCTTTCTAGTATGCTATCTAGATTGATAATAGCTTTTCTTCCAAGGAGCAAGCATTTTTTAATTTCATGTCTGCAGTCACCATCTGCAGTGGTTTTGGAGCCCCCAAAAATAAAACCTGTCACTGTTTCCATTGTTTCCCCATCTATTTGCCATGAAGTGATGGGACCAGATGCCATTATCTTTGTTTTTTGAATGTTGAGTTTTAAGCCGGCTTTTCACTCTCCTCTTTCACTCTCATCAAGAGGCTCTTCAGTTCTTCACTGTGCCATAAGTGTGGTGTCATCTGCATATCTGAGGTTGTTGATATTTCTCCCAGCAATCTTAATTCCAGCTTGTGCTTCGTGAGCCCAGCATTTCTCATGATGTACTCTGCATATAAGTTAAATAAGCAGGGTGACAATATACAGCCTTGATGTACTCCTTTCCCAATTTTGAACCAGTCTGTTGTTCCATATCTGTTTCTAACTGTTGCTTCTTGATCTGCAATACAGATTTTTCAGGAGGCAGGTCAGGTGGTCTGGTATTCCTATCTCTTGAATAACTTTCCACAGTTTGTTATGCACACAGCCAAAGGCTTTAGGGTAGTCAATGAAGCAGAAGTAGATATTTTCTGGAATTCTCTTACCTTTTCTATGATCCAATGGATGTTGGCAATTTGATCTCTGGTTCCCCTGCCTTTTCTAAATCCAGCTTGAACATCTGGAAATTTATCGGATAGTGTCTTTCCTATTTCAAATTAATTGACATGTGTTTGAGAGAATTCATCACCACAGTGGCCATGAGAACAGTCAAATGACTGAATTTTTGTCCCCCTAAAATATCTGCTCAGTTTCACAACAACCCTGTGAGACAGGTACTATCATTATTCCCAACTTACCAATCAGGAAGTAAGGTCAGGATGGATAAGTGACTTTCTCAAGATTACACAGCTAGTAGGTGGTTGTGTTAGGATCCAAGTCCAAGGAGTCTGAGCCAAAGCATGTGTTCTCCTACCATATTTCCAAGGCTTTCCTCTGAGACAACAAATGTTAAGACTTGGATTGAAATTGTTTATGAAGTGATAGTTATAGTTATGAAATGATAGAAGAAGACTTGTTTATCATTTTTTTTTTTTGAGAAAGCAGTTTTTGCAGCAGCCCAAATTATATCATGAGTAAGTGAAACAGTTGTTCATTAGATCTCCAGGATAGTGTAACTCTCACTTGGCAATTGATGTAAGAGGTGAAAAAGATGAATAATCCTAAATGTTCACTATGGAAACATGGATATCATTTCTAGTCATATGGTGTTCATTAACCCAAGTTTCATTTACCCCAGGCAAATACATGTTTCTGGGTGTGGAAGGACAAAAGAAAGGGAGATGGTGTATTAAAAAAAAAAAAAAAACAAAAAACACAAAGAACAGAAACAGAAATAATGGAAAATTATCCCTTGCCCTTTCCTTTAATGGCAGTCTCTGATGCACATACGCAGACTGCCTTAGTGTTTTTAGTGAAAGTTAATAAAAGAGAATTTGTTTTGGAGATGAGACAGTACCTTACCTGATGGTTGAACTATTTTGAGTTCAGCCTTTGTGGCTTTATTGAACAGAACCCAGGTGTTCAGAGGCAGCTGCACAGAACCCAGTCAGTTTGCACAGAGAGACAAATGGGCTTTTTATAAACATGGGGAGAGCTATGTATTGATTCAAGGAATTCCTGAAATCACTGATTCCTTTTAATGACTCTTCTCTGATGAAGTGTCATCTGCAGGTAAACATGGGATCAAAGTTCTAATTTCCCCCAGGATTAATCATTTTCTTCTTTATCTGTGTTAAAGTTCTTTGATATGGCAAAACTTCCTTTTTCAGCTGAACTTACTGTATGTTTAGATTTCAATCAATATTAGTAAATATTGGCTTGAAAAGTCACTGCTTGCTTGAGGGAAAAGGGTTATCATTAGAAAAATTCCCATTTGCCAATTTTTTACTCTACTTCTTTCCATAAAGAGGTAAGTTTTAAAATCTTATTAATCTGAGAAAGAAAAAGTTTGGTCAACATTCTTTCACTGTTTCATTTTATTCCAGAATATTTGGGGGAATTTTTCTGATTCTACATGTACTTTGTAGCATAGTTTTTTTAAGTACAGTTTGAAATCACAAACATTTGAACTAAATTGTGTGGTTCTACACCTCTTCATTGCCTAACATCGAGCAAGTTACCAGCTTCATAAAAGAAGATAATGGCAAGACCTACATTTTATGGTGGTTTTGAGAGTCAAAGGTTATGATCTATATGAAGACTTTGGTTCAATGTCTGGCATATAAGTGCTCAATAAATATTAGCTATTAATGCTATTGTAATATTTAAAAACATATATGTATGTAAGTTATGGCACATCGTAACTTTTTGTTATTGTTTTGTTATTGTTTGCATAATCTAAAAACTGTTACACATTACAGAATCCAGTTGTAAATGAACTCAGTAATTCTTAAAAAAGATCCATGCAGTTAAAAATCCTTGAACAGAGGTATCATTTGTAAAGGTATATCCAATGTGATTTTTAAAAATGAAGCATCCATGCCAAGCAAACGTTATTCTGTGCTGTAAAATGGTGGATATATTTTCACTTTAGAATTCAAATTCATAAGGTCACAATGCCCAGTATAGTTAAAATATGTTGTTTATTTGCTAAGTCCTGTCTGACGCTTTGCAACTTCAAGGCCTGTAGCCTGCCAGGCTCCATTTGTCCATGGGGTTCTCCAGGCAAGAATACTAGAGTGGATTGCTATTTCCTTCTTCAAGGGATTTTCCCAGATCAGAGATCAAACGCATGTCTCCTGTGTTGGCAGGCAGGTTCTTTAACCCTGGTTAAAATAACATAAGGCAATGGCAACCCACTCTAGTACTCTTGCCTGGAAAATCCCATGGACAGAGGGGCCTGGTAGGCTGCAGTCCATGGGGTTGCACAGAGTTGGACACGACTGAAGTGACTTAGCAGCAGCAGCAGCAGCAAATACATACTAATTGAAATGATAATATATGCAAATTGAAAATACACACTAGTGTGTGTGTAAATGTGATGATCAGTGTTTGAAATAGGGAACCATAGGCCTGTCAGTTAGTGACAGTGACCTTTTTCTTGTCATAGACAACTGGGGAACTGCATTGCAGAATCATTTTTATGTATTTTTTTCAAAATGCAGATATCAGGGTCTCACCTTGAATCAGAGCTTCCAAGAATGGAACCCAAACACTTGCAGTTTTTTATTACTGTGGTCCTGCTATAAGTAACTGGAAAACTGGGGAACATATATGAAACTGTGGTTTTTTGACATTGGATAACAGGCCAATGCACGACTGTGATCCATGGAAGGAGACAAACAAATGAGAAAGTGAAAGTCACCCGGTGGTGTCTGATTCTTTGCAACCCCATGGACTGTATAGAATTCTCTAGGTCAGAATACTCCAGAGATTAGCATAGGGTTCTCTGAGTCTATGGCTAGGTACCAATTTATGCATGTGATATACATACACACACACACGCACACACGCACATGCACACACGCACACGCACTATATGTGTATCTATATTAGGGGAGTGGATGACATTTTTCTTGATATTATGTTTGAGAAGTTCATCCATGATGTGTGGCAGTAGCACCTTCATGTCATTGCTCCTTATTATCATATGAACTTTATTGTTTATTCTTATATGATTAAAGCACATGGTATTTATCATTTGGTGGTTCAGAGAACTTTGATTTATATATTTTTTTTTATTCATTTTTAGTTATTACACATAATGGTGCTATCAATATTTTTGTATGTGTCTTTTGGTTCATATATACAAGCATTTTTCTTCAGTGTAAGCCTAGGGGAGGACTAGTTGGGTCATAAGATACATATACATGTAATGTACATTTTCCCAGAATGGTTGCACCAATTTTACTTCCACTAGAGGACATGTGAGGTCAAGTTGTTCCATAGTCTTAGCAACACTTGGTATTGTCAGTCTTTATAATTTTAGCCATTCTGGTGGACGTGTATTGACATCTCATTGGAGTTTTTGTTTGTGTATTTCCCTGTTTAGTAATAATATTGAACACATTCATATGCTTTTTGCCATCTAAATATCTTTCTATAGAAGTATCTATGTTTTTCTTATAAATTTATAGAAATTATTTTTACACATTCTGGATACAAACCCTTGTCTATTATATGATTTTCAAACATCCTCTCCAACCAAATGGAAGATCTTTCACTGTCTTATCGGTGTCTTTTACTTTAGGAACTGGAGTTACTAAATTTAATTTGTTCTGATTTATTTATCTTTTCTTCTACAGCTAGTGCTTTTTGTGTTCCATTTCGGAAATTAATCTTACTTCATGAAGATATACTCCTGAGTTTTTTTTTCCTAGAGTTTTTTCCTGTTGTGATCATGGAAGCAGTCAAATTTCATTTTCAGTTTTCTCTTTCATATGAATGTCCATTTGCTGCAAGACCATCTTCTCCCTTCTTCGCTGTGCCCCCTTTTACATAATCAAGTGTCATATATGGATAGGTCTTCTGCTGGATTCTGTTCTCTTCCAATTCTCTATTGTCTATCGTTACGCCAGTACCACCATCTCAATTGTAACAGCTTTAGAACAAGTCTTGATATTCAGCAGTGTGGCTCCTCCCAGTTCTGTTCTTTTTCTTCAAAGGTGTCTCAGCTACTATTAGCTCTCTCTGTTTGCATATAGATTTTAGAACCAGTTGGTCAATTTCTACTTTTTTTCCCCTTTCACTTGTGAGATATAATTGACATACAGAACTGTATGAGTTTAAGGTGTACAGCCTAATGATTTGACTAGTATACATCATGATGACCACAGTCAGTTCAGTGAACATTCATCATCTTATATAGATACAATATAAAAGAAAAAGAAATTTTTTCCTTACGATGAGAACTTTTAGGACTTACTCCCTTAACAGCTTTTGTATTTAACATACAGCAGTGTTAATTATATTTATCATGTTGTACATTATATCCCTAGTACTTATTGATCTTGTAGCTGAAACTTTGTACATTTTGACTGCCTTCATCCAATTCCCCCTCCCTTCTCTCTATTTCCATGTAGATTTTAGAACCATTGGCCAGTTTCTACTGTTTTGTGTCAGTTGTAATATGTTTCTGGAATTTTTTCATTTTACCTAAACTTGCAAATCTCTCATCATAAATCTTAATATCTTCACATTATCCTTTTTATTGTCAAAAGGACTGGTGGTAATATCCCTTTTTCATTTCTAGCATTAATGATTTTTGCCTTCTCTCTTTTTCCATTGATTAGTCTTGCAAAGTTATTATCAATTTTCATAATTTTTCTAAAGAATATTTTTTTGCTTGGTTAATTCTTCTTTTATATTTATTTTCTTTTAAAATTCTGCTTTTATAATTTCCCTACTTTTACTTATTTTGCATTTCTTTTTATTTTTGCAACTTCTTGAGATGGATACTTAAACCACTGATTTTAAGATGCTTTGCTTTTCTAATATACATGTTGACATTTATACATTTCCCTGGAAGCACTGCTTTCATTTCTCACAAACCTTACTATACTAGATTTTCATTAACAGTCAGTTCAAAGTGATTTCTATTTTCATTTTGATTACTTCTGTGTACCAGGTTATTTAGAAGTATATTGTTGAAATTTCAAACATGGGAGTTTTCTAGTTTTTTTTTTTGGCGGGGGGTGGTGTTATTGATATCTAATTTATGCATACTGTAGTGA
This sequence comes from Bison bison bison, assembly GCF_000754665.1. Lineage (NCBI taxonomy): Eukaryota > Metazoa > Chordata > Mammalia > Artiodactyla > Bovidae > Bison > Bison bison. The sequence continues at coordinate 607,132 of NW_011494747.1, read as the reverse complement.
GAGGATGTACTCTCTAATTTTAAACTTAAGAAATTTGTTAGCGTAGCTAATGAACTAGCATATGTCCAACTTGGATAAATGGTGTTGCAGTTAGGTGTACTCTTCTATATATAATAGTTGGGTCAAGTGTATTAATTGTCAAGTTACTAATACCAGCTACTAGTAATATGAGGATTTACCAGCTAAAGTGACTGTTTCATTCTTTTTATTTCTCTGCTGAAATTCTCTTTTTTGTTCTTTTAGTTCCTTTTAGTAATTTTAGTTCTTTTAGTAATTTAGTTAAACATATTATTTTGAAGTTCATGCCTGATAACTCTGTCAGATAAAATAATAAGTATCTATCTATGCCTCCAGATACCCTGGAGAAGGGATAGGCTACCCACTCCAGTATTCTTGGACTTCCCTGGAATTCAGCTGGTAAAGAATCCACCTGCAATGAGAGAGACCTTCTTTCGATCCCTGGGTTGGGAAGATCACCTGGAGAAGGGAAAGGCAACCCACTCCAGTATTCTGGCCTGGAGAATTCCATGAACTGTATAGTCAGTCCATGAGGGTCCCAAAGAGTGGACATGACTAAGTGACTTTCACATCATACGTTTTATTATCTTGGCCTTTAGTTAAATAGTGTCTTCTCAAATGCCTAAATATTTTTCACTGGGTATCATACACTGTATATTAAAAAAAAAAAATGGAGAGCAATTGAGGTTCTAGATAATGTTAGCTTCCTTCAATGAGAATTTTCTTTTATTTTTGTAGTTTGGTCTTGAGCTAGGGCCTCCAGATCACTTTACAACCAGAAATTGAAATGGTTAAACCTTGGATGTCAGTATCTGGCAGGGCTTTACTCCCATTGTATATCCCTGTGGGGTCTAACTCACCTCTATAAATAAATTCCTGCTCTACAGAAAGCTTGAGCTTCCATTTTTGCCCAATAGACCTGTGTCTGCTTTAAGTTCTGCTCAACTTCTCATTTACTGCTTGTAAGAACGCTGTCTCTCTTGAAAGGATAGTGCTACCAAATGCCAGAGTCACCTCTTTGGGCTTCCTGCCTCTCCCTAAGATGTTTCCTGACATGTCTTTACTGCCTTGGTGGTGTATGTGTATTTCAGCTTTCCTAGTTCTCAGTGGGGAGTTTGGTCCAAACAACTAATATTTGATGGCTAAAAAAGTAGAATGCCTAGCCCAGAGAATTTTAACCTAACAGCAGTCTCATCTCATATTATGTGTTAATTGGTTTAGTAAACACAGACCTATGTCTAGAATTCTCCTAGCAGATTTGTGAGCTTAAAAAAAGAAGGATTGTTGTTGCTTTAAGCTAAGGTTTAGCATGACTTAACTATACAACTGTAGTAAGTGATGCATATTTTGGTATTTGTATCTGATTTTGGTACTGCTGGCATAAGAAACCTCCGAAACATGTTATCACCCTTGGCATCTCATGGTTCATCGTAGCTGGAGGAGACACAAGAAGAGTGTTAGTGAAAACCTGAAGGGGCTTGAGAAGAGCGTTAGCAGAAGTCTAACCTCCCCCCAACCACCCCCACCAAAGGACGCTTTCAATAAGGGCCTAAAGGAAAGGGGAGAGGAGAGATGAACCAAAAATGAACCGTGGCAGAAAGAATTCTAAGACCACCCCCATGCTCTCCACCTGCTGACGTGGCACCCATGACTAGGTTATATGGCAGAAGGAATTTCACGGATACAATTAAAGTTCCTAACCAGCTAACTTTGAGTTAATCAAAGAAAGATTACCCTAGGGGGATTAACCTAACCAAGTGTGTGTGTTCTCAGTTGCTCAGTTGTATCTAACTCTGCAACCCCATGGACTGTAGCCCGCCAAGCTCCTCTGTCCGTGGGATTTTCCAGGCAAGAGTACTGGAGTGTGTTGCCATTTCCTCCTCCAGGGGATCTTCCTGACCCACAGGAATTGAACCACATCTGCATTGGAAAGCAGATTCTTTACCACTGAGCCTCCTGGGAAGCCTTTACAATTTTGACAGTGGTCCTTTTCTGTGAAGAGATTTGAAGTGTGAGAAGGTTCTGAAGGGCCACCTGGTAAGGACATGACAGTGTCCTCTAGGATCTGAAAACAGAAACAGAGATGTCAGTTATATAGTCCAAGGAAATGAATTCTGCCATCAACTCAAGGAGCAGCAGATCTTTCTCCAGATAACCAGTTGCCTGGTTATAGCCATGTGAGACCCTGAGTGGAGGACCCAGCTGAAATATGCTCTGAGATAATAAATCTGTGTTGCTTTAAGCTCCTAATTTGTGACAATTTGTTGCACAGAAATAAAAAACAAAACCAAAAAACTAATACAGCAGTTGTTCAATTTTGAAGGGAACTAGATGAAATATAAAGAAGCCAGGTTTTTTTAGATTTGAACATAAAAGGTACCCTTTCTCAATCTGATAAGATGGCACACCATTCTCAAATTAAGACATGGCTTCCAGGCAAAAATCAAATCTAGGCTGGGCCTGTAGAATTCTTTTATAAAGCTTCAGAATGATGTAAGATGGCACTTCAGAGACAGACTCAAATACAAAAAAGTTTTTCTAAAGATCTTAAAGCATGCCTTACAGATTCTTGTTATGTAATGGAGCATTTTAGAATCTTAAGGGATTATCACATAGCAGCTTCATTAGGACCCCAACTTAGAAGAGAGCTTATCTTAAAGAGACTGAGATTGTGGCTTTCTTAAGAGGACTGAATTCATGGAGAACTCACAGGATATTTTAGAGAACTCTTCTGATGAAAGCACTATCAGCTTAAACTAAGAACCAAAACCAACAGAAAATGATTTCTAAGGAGCTGAACTAGGCTTCCACCTGTGCTTACCTGTTTTCCAGAACTACTATGGACCAGCAGCTATTGCATGCCTCTGTATCTTCCCTTTTCCAACTTCCTTGGTGGCTTAGATGGTAAAATGTCTGTCTGCAATGCAGGAGACCTGGGTTTGATCCCTGGGTAGGAAGATCCTCTGGAGAAGGAAATGGCAACCCACTCCAGTACTCTTGCCTGGAAAATCCCATGGCCGAGGAGCCTGGTAGGCTACAGTCCATGGGGTCGCAAAGAGTCAGACACGACTGAGTGACTTCATTTTCATATCTCCTCTTTTCCAGCTTTAGTCTTTGAATCCATTGCCTGCCTTCCAATTCAGTGTCTCCTCCATGATGGCTCATGGCAAAACAAAGCCAAAGCAGCTTATGGCTTGCATTGAAGCCCATGGTCTCTGAAGGATTCATGCAGCTGGCTCAGATGTGCTTGACCTGCCACAGACTTCTCCAAATAGAAGAGCAAGGTTGTGGAGACAGCGACTGACCAGCTGGCTCCTCACTTTTTTGCCTTAAGAATTCTCCATCTTTCTCATCATTAAGTACATGTGCACAAGCATGAATACATGTGTAAACATGTATGTATGTGTCCAAGTGTGTTTGGGTGCCTTTCCAAGAGGACTTTCAAGCAATTTTCTCCTAACTTCTCCTCCTCAAACTGATGTGTGCCCTTCCATCCAACAGAAAAACTTCCTCTGCCTCTTTGTAACCAAGTCCATTTCCCTAGTTTAAGAGAGAAAAACCTCAACTAGCTCTTTTGTCAAACACAGGGCGTGTAAGAAAGGGGCATGCTCATATCAGATATTGCCCAGCACCTATTTTAGTAGTTATTCCCTCAGCATATCGTCTCCATGGGTCAGTCATGGTTAGAGACAGCCCCTGGGCATCCCAAATGTAGCTGCTGAACTCGCAGCATGTCCTCATTAGCATAGATCCAGACTCTGCACAGATGTAGAGAAAAAACAAGGAAAAAGAAATCTGTCATTCAATTCTTTCAGAGATTCTGTAAAGGAAAAGGTGGACTGACCAAATTGCATAATTCTCCAACCAACAAGCTCACCAGAAAGTGTGGACTTTCTTTAAATGAAAGAGCTGAAGAAGAGAGTTTTCTAAAATGGGGCACATGTGTTTTTTCCTTTCCTGAGGGAAAACCTGTTCAACTTTGGGTTTCACCGCTCATAAATTATCAAGTTATTTCTCACTTACGACATAAATATCAGTCTGGTTGGTATATCCACCAGCACATCAGCTGAGACTGAAGAGAGCTAAATTTACAAAACATTAAATCAATAAGCACGTGTGAATGGGTAAACAGCGTGATATCCTTCACTTAATAAGGCCAAGGCATTGCTGTTAATCATCTGTTTTGCAGCTTCTGAAGTTTTTTCCCTTTTAATTTTATAGTGTTGCTAGAAGCCTAGGTGAGTGAGGTCCTTCTATCAGAAGAAGAAAACAATGTATCTCAAAATAGGAAATGAGAAATATTCCCAAGAAGATGAAACCATAATATCTGAAGTGCTGCAATCATTGCAGGATGCTGTAATCATAAGGAAGAAATAATAGCTACATTGCTTAAACTGAGGAGAAAACCTAGAACAGACAGGGCTACCAGTTGTCTCTCAGGAAAACACTAATCTTCCAGATGGCAAATGGAGGTACAAAAGAATAAAAATAGCATGTTTGCTCCCTTCTCTGTTCTAGGACTCCCCCAAAACATGTCTCTAAACCCACAAGAACAGATTGGCAGTCTCCTTACATTAAAAAAGATCCTTCTGTATAAAAGTACCCACCCCCACCATGGGCTTCCCTTTTATGTTACTAAACGGAAGTCATTACAGGCTGGATTGGAGTATTTCAACTGCTTTATTTGCAATGCCCAGACCAAGAACAGCATACTAGAGGGAACGACCAGCAGATGAGAGATTTCATCTGGTAGAAGATGTTAATGACCACTGCAAATTGGTGGGAGCTATAGCTTCCTGGTGGCTCAGAGGGAAAAGCGTCTGCCTGCAATGCAGGAGACCTGGGTTCGATCCCTGGGTCAGAAAGATCCCCTAGAGAAGGAAATGACAACTCACTCCAGTACTCTTGCCTGGAAAATCCCATGGACAGAGAAGCCTGGTAGACTACAGTCCATGGGATCACAGAGTCGGACATGACTGAGCGACTTTACTTTCCATAGTCCTAAATAGTTCCGTGTAAATGCAAAGCAGGACAATAATGTGGAAAGAACTGAGCTGCCAAGCAAAACCCAGGGGGGACTTGGAGTTTGCAGGGGTGGATGTGGGAGTGAGAAAGATGGAAAAGATGGCATTAACTGGAATTCTATATAAATACATAGAGCAGACTTGCCTGAGAGAAGGCTGCTGGTGGATTCTGGCCTCTCGATAAACATACGGACCAATTCTCAACCACTTATTCTAGAGCAAACCCTTTGTATTGAAGGCTTGTACTCCCTCTCTACCACCATTAACACAGAGAAACATAGCTCCTAGGCAGCTTTTCTACTCAGGGGTAAAAATGAGCAAGAAAATATGCTAACAGTTACAACAGGAGAAAATCCATGTCTGCTACCTAAAAAGTAACAATCTAGTCCATGTTTCCTTGTGAATGGACAATAAATCATATGAAAAAATCCAGAGTCATGAAATCAAAAGTTCAAGATAAAGAAACTATCTCATTCCCAATAAATATGAGATAATTTAGGGAAGAGAATAGAAAAAGAAAAACTGAAGTTATATTTCCAAAGAGATTCAAAATGTATAATAAAGGGTATGTTTATTTTTTTTAATTCAGGAAATCCCTTTGAAGGATTCATTAAGAAATAGTAACAAGATAGTCTATAGGTCTGGGAACTAGATGAGAGAGAGCGTTGTCAGTATGCGTTCATTTAGCCTGTTGAGTTTTGTCCCAGGACCATGTTTTCCTATTTGAATTAATAGAATATAATAGATACATAAATTAAGAACAAAGTATCATAGAAAAGGAACAATCAGAGAATATGAAGGACCTCTTGGAAAAGAAAGACATTATTGATGAAATAATAGAAGAGTTTGGATAAAAGAGTAAATATACAAAGAGACAGCAAATCTCAAATGTATGAAGTTCATGAAATGAAAAAAACAGATATTATCAAAGAAATAATAGAAAATTTCTCAGAGCTAAAAAGATATGAATCTTTGGGTTGAAATTACTTTTTGCTAATTCTTCTGTTTTAAAAGATAACTGCATAAATCTGTAATTATAAAACTGTTTATGGGCTCACACATGTAAAGATATAATTTGTATGACAGTAATTCCTTCTGAGGGAAGAAAAAAGGGATGTATGCATATGTTGGGGAAAAGATTTTAGATAATGTTGAAATTAAGTTCGTATTAACTGAACTAAATTATTTTTAAATTAGGATTGAATTTACTCACCAGATTCTGAGGATGAATGAAAAAAGACCCACAAATAGATATCATTTTAAAATTTCAGAACTTCAAGGATAGAAAAGAGATCTTAAGTATTTCCTTGGAAGAAAAAGAAGTCATTATATAAAAGAATAAGAATCAGACTGCCATGAAGCAATGCATTCAAAATTCTAAGGAAAATAATTTTCAAGCTAGAATTCTGCAACCCAGTCAAATTTATCAATCAGCAGTTATGGTAACATAATTTTAGATCTACAAAGCCTCAGAAAATTTACATGTAAAATATCCCTCCTAAAGAATTTTCTTCTGACAAAATAAGATAAAAAGTAATTCAAAAGGAGTTGTAAGATGCAAGAAACAGTGGCACTAATTTGGGTGCAGAATAAAAAGAAATCCCAGGAGAAGAAATCTGTAGCCGGCCTGGAAAGCAGTTAGCCCAAATTAGAAGGGCAAGTCAGGGGACTCCTACAAGAATGTATTTAAGTGGTAGCCAACGAGATCAGTGGTGTGTCTGTATGTGAGTGTGTGCGCGCGCGCACGCACTCGTCAGTCTTACATATATCAGACAAAATACCTTCCACATCTTCTTTTCCTCTGGCTCACCTGACAAAAAAAGACAGTGCAGGTTAAACTCAACTCTGCTTCGGCTATGTCTGCACACTGGCAGCTGTTCATAACTGGGGAAACAATTGCAGCTGGAATGACTGGTCTCTAGGTGCATGACCACAGATCTCAGAGATGCCCTCAGCGTAGACTACCAGTGCTGTTATGTTTAATTTCCAGTCTTTCTCTAGCATCTATCTTATACCATCTTCTTAGTCTCTAAACCTCGTACAACTGTTGCCCATTCCTAACTCTTAACTGATACTTACATTATTGATTTATTGATATAGTAGACATATTGCTCAGAGAAGGCAAGGGCACCCACTCCAGTACTCTTGCTTGGAAAATCCCATGGATGGAGGAGCCTGGTAGGCTGCAGTCCATGGGGTCCCTGAGAGTCGGACACGACTGAGCGACTTCACTTTCACTTTTCACTTTCATGCTTTGGAGAAGGAAATGGCAACCCACTCCAGTGTTCTTGCCTGGAGAATCCCAGGGATGGGGGAGTCTGGTGGGCTGCCGTCTATGAGGTCGCACAGAGTCAGACTTAGTGACTTAGCAGCAGCAGACATATTGCTCTGTCTAATTCTTTTCCTCATGATTATAATTAATTACATCTGTATGGACTCCTTCCTGACATGCACACAGACATAAAATCCCATATGGTCTGGAGAAGAAGAGAAAGTCCATTACAGAGAAAGAGAAGAGAGAGCAAGGTAGAGTGAATCCATCTGGGCTCAGTTTTCTTGAGTTTTCTTCCAGTTCCCTTTTAAGGTCCAACAGCTTTTTTGCCCTGAATTCAATGAAATATCATTGTATCTTCATGTAAAATTCCGTGCCCTCCCCACCCCCACTTCTAGCTTGAGTTGGTTTTAGTTGACTAATATAGAACATCCGAATACTTTCTGGCCTATTTGGGACTTTGAAACTGTCTTCCAGACAAATTCCCCTAGTTTGGTTGGTGAATTTTTGTCCTGGGTTTGTGCACCACACCCCCCATGCCAAGTCTGGAACTGCAAGATAAAGGAGTCAAGCAAATGAACATAAAAGTATTTGGTTTATACTAGATTAATGCTGAATAGGAGGATGTAACTTTTGGAGATGTGTAACTAGAGAGAATTTCATAATGTTGAACCCTAGAATTTGGCCAACTTACCCATCCATTGCAGGTTGGCAGGAAAACTGTGACCTCCCCTTGCAAGGGCAGAGCCTTTGCCACTAAACTTACCTCATGGCACAATTTCTCTGCACCCAGAGAAATCCAAGGAAGAAAGAGGGAAAGGGGGGAGTAAGCTGCAGACCCACAGTCCCTGCTTCTGAAGTCACTCAGCAGATAAGAAATTCCTCCCTTCCGAGAGTCCAGGTATGTTTTGCAATGGATGTTTCTCCACATGGTTCCACAGAAACCAATGGAGGGGGAAATACTTAGTCACACATGTTCCCTCCCCCTCCAGCCTAGTTGTGTCCTCTACACACACAGGGTCAGGAATCTCCTTTTGTCTACTCTAGCACAGCAATAAGGTTGTCATTATGGAAAAAAGAAGACATAAAAATTCAGCAAATAATTGGAAAATATTTTGTGACATCTTTTAAAATAGTGATTTCTCCATCTAGAGTAGGTTTAGGAAGTTGACATATATTTCTGACCAAGATGTCTTGGTCACATTTCACGGAATATTTCCTTTGAGGAGTTACAGGCAGTATTCATACTTAAACGGCGATCTTTTACAACCCTTACAATACTGTAATAAATTCTAGGTCACCAAATGTAGCTTGTGGCCAAGGTCTTGCAAAAAATTGCTTCATTGTGCTTCACTCATTGTGGCTAAGATAATGGGACAGATGCCTTCTGGAATAACAGTGAGATTTCTTGATAAAAGTCATTCTTTATGGGCAGATAGCTCGGGATGGCCGAAGAAGGCAGTGGCACCCCACTCCAGCACTCTTGCCTGGAAAATCCCATGGACGGAGGAGCCTGGTGAGCTGCAGTCCATGGGGTTGCTTGGAGTCAGACACGACTGAAGTGACTTAGCAGCAGCAGCAGCTCGGGGTGACAGCTTGTTAAAAGCTTGGATGCCTCTGTCCTTCTCTCTTGGTCACCCCACCCATAGTACATTTGAATCCAGGCAGTTAATATCATGGTCCCAGCCCAAAAAGATGGATCAAGCAGGTATTTGCCATTAAAGTTCTTGCAGGGAAGATGGCATGCCACAGTTTTGAGGCTACTGGGACATGCAGCCCAATGTACAATAATTAAATGTTGTTTTTCAAGCCTACTAATAAGACTGGAATAAAAATAATTGGGCAGATGTCTTAATTTTACATATCTCTCAATGTAATTAAGGTTTAGGGTGATCTTTAGAAAAAAAGTACCCAAAGAATCTTTTGATCAGCATAATTTTTAAAGGCAACACCATAGAACTGGAATAGTTACAAGAACTCTTTAACTCCTTTGATAAGAGAAAAAACTTTCTTCTTATGCCCAATTTGATAGTGAAAATAAGATTTAAGTGGTGAGAATTATCAATGCCATCTATTTGTGGCTGTATTTTCAGAGTAATTAAATGCAACACACAACATTGAAATCTCAGGGGCTTAGCGCATAAAAGTGTATTTCTCACTCTTATCACAGCCCAGTGTTGACAAGGGAGATCTCCATCTTCTACAACACCTGTGCATGTTCTTCAAGGTTGCCTCCATTGGGAAAGAAGACATACCAGCCCCTACATGCCTCTACCTGGAAGGGACACATAGAGAAGCCATTGGTCAATTTAATCATATGCTGCTAGTGCTAAGTCACTTCAGTCATGTCCGACTCTGCGCAACCCCATAGATGGCAGCCCACCAGGCTCCCCCATCCCTGGGATTCTCTAGGCAAGAATACCGGAGTGGGTTGCCATTTCCTTCTCCAATGCATGAAAGTGAAAAGTCAAAGTGAAGTCGCTCAGTCATGTCTGACTCTTAGCGACCCCATGGACTGCAGCCATAACCTAATTGCAAGGTGGGGAGCGTGTTGGAAAATATTAATACATAATAAAAGTGTAGGTTGATCTTTAGAAAAGAATATCCTGAAAATGCTATACTCAACATCATTTTTAAATGCACTACCATAGTGAAAGCACATGGGTATTTGGTAAGCATGGTCTCTGTCACTGTAGCTAAGTACAGCTGTCAGGCCATCTTTCAAATCAATGGTGGTTGCTTTTAGCAAGGCAGTCCTACTCTGTTCAGAATTTAAGAATTATAGAATTTAAGAATTATATAAATTTCAGAATTTAAGAATTATATATCCTTAAGTCTATAAGGAGAGTAGGTATTGGCATGTCTAATTCAGTCCTCAGATATTGTAGAATACATACACACATACACACACACACACACGTATGTATATGCATGCTAAGTCACCTCAGTTGTGTCCAATTCTTTGTGACCCTATGGAATGTAGCCCGTCAGGCTTGTCTGTCTATGGGATTCTCCAGGCATGTATACTGGAGTGGATTGCCATGTCCTCCTCCAGGGGATCTTCCTGACTCAGGGATCGAACCTGGGTCTCTTATGTCTCCTACATTTGCAGGTGGGTTCTTTACCACTAGCGCCACCTGTGAAGCCCATTCGTGTGTGTGTGTGTGTGTGTGTGTGTGAGACTTTGCTAAACCTGTTAGTAAAAGCTTATTCTCATATATAGGATATTTATTTGTAACAAGTTCTTTAACTTCCGAGACTCACTGGATAGCTCTCTCATTTCAGTTTTGCTTTAGTTCAAAGAGGTTGGAAGACCATTGACAATGCCTCTTAAAAGATGATCCTGCAACATTATCTAAGAAATCTTCAAGGTTCCTGGGTGGAGACAGATGGTGCTGTGCAGCAGTTAAATAATCAGTGCTCACCAGACTGTTGATCTTACATGCGAATCATAAATCTCCAGACAATGACTGATGGTACTTGTGAACATTTTCCCACAAACTCATCAGATGTGCTTGCCATAATGCAGCCAGAAAACTGAGTGCCCCTATTATGGTAATTATGAATTACACAGGCAATGGAAGCACAAAACTTGACCAAGATACAGGGTTTGATCTGCTTTAAGGTAGAAGTGAGCCTCTAGACATAAGAACTCCAAGAAATGGCCTGACATCAGATTGTTCACTTTGTTTTAGGCCTAATGTTTGAGGTTGTGTTCATTTGCTTACCAGTAGTATCTGATGTGTGCATGTGTACTGAGGGTTGGTTTTCAATATTTTTTTTTAGAAAAAAATCTAAGTCTATCGCCTCTCTATTGTTATAAAAGACTTTGAATTTGTTAAAAGTAAAGAGAAACAATAAATGAGCAGGCTGTCATTCAGAAAGACTGTTCTTAATTGATTTAGAAATACTCTAGGCGCCCTGTCTTTGTTTTCAAACAAACTCAAAGGGACGAAAACACTAGCAGTGAATCACTCTAATATATATATATGTATATGT
>NW_011494747.1:593864-595719 GCF_000754665.1 Bison bison bison | reverse complement strand
GAGACAGAATATATATATATATATATATATATAAAAAAAATATATATATATAATATATACATATGTATATATACATATATATATATTTAATTTAAGTGACTTTTGTTTCTTATATATATATGTTGTAGATAATTAATTACAGTATTTTGAATCTTTTGGTTTAAACTTTTAATGGAAAAAGCTGATGATTTCATACTGGGGTAGTTGAAGATGGTTAGAGTACTATTAAATTCACATAGATTACCTGCAGGCCTAGGAGTTGCTAATATTTGAACTTTGCCCATTACTTTCAGGGTTATCCTAGCTCATCACAAGTTACAGTGGAATGTGTCTTCTCAGGAAGTCTATGCAAATGCAGCCTGTGAGGGTGGTAACAAGGATAAGGAAGTGAAGATGTTTAAGAAGCGGTTTAGATAGAAGATAGCTGTTTTTTCTTGTTGTCTCCATTAGTCTTCCTTAATGAGCCTAACTTGAAGGAGGTGAGGTTAGCCACAAGAAACTGATAAAGCAAGACTTTTCACATGTGTAATCTATTACTTAGAAGGGAGGATAATACAGTGATAAAACATATTGGCTTGGAATCAAATTTCCTGGGTTCAAATTGCATCTCAGCCACTTACTAGTTATAAGACTGTATCTTAGAGCCTCAGTTTCTTCATCTGTAAAAATAGAAAAATTATATTATCTATCTTACAGTGTCATTATGGATAATAAGGTTGTGTTCATAAAGAATTTAGCAATTAATGTTTTCACATGTGTTAACATGAGAGAGCTTAACCAGGTGCTGTCCAAGGTCCTGAGGTGAGCTCTGAATCATGATTGTTACAACACAAGAGAAGTGTACATTATGAAAATCTATGAAGTAGATGACCTCCCATTTGGCAAGGCTTTTCTATGTAGGGCACCATTTTGACTAATTTGAAGTGAGACCACTGATCAAGTGCTTCACTCTTAAGCTGTATTAGGGGATTAAGTGCCACCAAGTTAACTAGCCATTTAAGAAAAGAGCTGTTTTGGCTTGATTTGTCCCTCCCTTCAGTGAACTTACCTTATTGATCAATTAATATCTCTGTGGATACACTTTAACTTTAAAAATAAAATATATCCACAAATTTATTCTTTATATGGGTTTGATGTATGAAAAGCAATTTTTTATGAGAATCTGTTTAACCTGGTAGGCATCCAACAAACATGTTATGTTTAGTAACTCATGATCGGGATATAATGTACAATGCACAGGGAAGCTGTCATCTATTGAATTGTATGAAATAATCAAATGTCCTCCTGACATTATATTATGTATTATATAATTTAGTTTTTACTTCATGTCCCCCTCTCTTATGAAAGAATAGTTGCTCCATAAGGGCAGGGTAGTGTCTTCTTTGCTCACTTTTATTCCTAGAACCTGAAACTGTACATAGCATATAAAAGACATACCAACAATTTAGATAACCTAAATGAAATGTACAAATTCCAGAAAGGCAAAAATTATTGAGATTGACTCAAGAAGAAATAGAAAATCTGAGAGATATGTAACAGGTGAGGAGATTGAATTAGTAGTTTTAAACATCTCACCAAGAAAATTTCAGGCCCAGATGTCTTCATTTGTCAGTTCTACCAAATGTTTGGGCTTCCCTTGTAGCTCAGTCAGTAAAGAATCTGCAGGAGACCCAGATTTGATCCCTGGGTTGGGAAGATGCCCTGGAGAAGGAAATAGCAACCCACTCGAGTATCAGATCAGATCAGTCGCTCAGTCATGTCCGACTCTTTGCAACTCTATGAATCGCAGCACGCCAGGCTTCCCTGTCCATCACCAACTCCCGGAGTTCACTCAGACTCACGTCCATCGAGTCAG
>NW_011494747.1:593334-593764 GCF_000754665.1 Bison bison bison | reverse complement strand
CCTCTGTCATCCCCTTCTCCTCCTGCCCCCAATCCCTCCCAGCATCAGAGTCTTTTCCAATGAGTCAACTCGTCCCATGAAGTGGCCAAAGTACTGGAGTTTCAGCTTTAGCATCATTCCTTCCAAAGAAATGCCAGTGCTGATCTCCTTCAGAATGGATTGGTTGGATCTCCTTGCAGTCCAAGGGACTCTCAAGAGTCTTCTCCAACACCACAGTTCAAAAGCATCAATTCTTCGGTGCTCAGCCTTCTTCACAGTCCAACTCTCACATCCATACATGACCACAGGGAAAACCATAGCCTTGACTAGACGGATCTTTGTTGGCAAAGTAATGTCTCTGCTTTTGAACATGCTATCTAGTTGGTCATAACTTTCCTTCCAAGAAGTAAGCGTCTTTTAATTTCATGGCTGCAGTCACCATCTGCAGTGA
>NW_011494747.1:592483-593133 GCF_000754665.1 Bison bison bison | reverse complement strand
AAAGTCTGACACTGTTTCCACTGTTTCCCCATCTATTTCCCATGAAGTGATGGGATCGGATGCCATGATCTTTGTTTTCTGAATGTTGAGCTTTAAACCAACTTTTTCACTCTCCACTTTCACTTTCATCAAGAGGCTTTTGAGTTCCTCTTCACTTTCTGCCATAAGGGTGGTGTCATCTGCATATCTGAGGTTATTGATATTTCTCCTGGCAATCTTGATTCCAGCTTGTGTTTCTTCCAGTCCAGTGTTTCTCATGATGTACTCTGCATAGAAGTTAAATAAACAGGGTGACAATATACAGCCTTGATGAACTCCTTTTCCTACTTGGAACCAGTCTCTTGTTCCATGTCCAGTTCTAACTGTTGCTTCCTGACCTGCATACAAATTTCTCAAGAGGCAGATCAGGTGGTCTGGTATTCCCACATCTTTCAGAATTTCCCACAGTTTATTGTGATCCACACAGTCAAAGGCTTTGGCATAGTCAAGAAAGCAGAAATAAATGTTTTTCTGGAACCATCTTGCTTTTTCCATGATCCAGCGGATGTTGGCAATTTGATCTCTGGTTCCTCTGCCTTTTCTAAAACCAGCTTGAACATCAGGAAGTTCACGGTTCACATATTGCTGAAGCCTGGCTTGGAGAATTTTGA
>NW_011494747.1:589993-592383 GCF_000754665.1 Bison bison bison | reverse complement strand
TGGAGAATTTTGAGCATTACTTTACTAGCGTGTGAGATGAATGCAATTGTGCAGTAGTTTGAGCATTCTTTGGCATTGCCTTTCTTTGGGATTGGAATGAAAACTGACCTTTTCCAGTCCTGGGGCCACTGCTGAGTTTTCCAAATTTGCTGGCATATTGCATGCAGCACTTTCACAGCATCATCTTTCAGGATTTGGAATAGCTCAACTGGAATTCCATCACCTCCACTAGCTTTGTTCGTAGTGATGCTTTCTAAGGCCCACTTGACTTCCCATTCCAGGATGTCTGGCTCTAGGTCAGTGATCACACCATCGTGATTATCTGGGTCATGAAGATCTTTTTGTACAGTTCTTCTGTGTATTCTTGCCATCGCTTCTTAATATCTTCTGCTTCTGTTAGGTCCATACCATTTCTGTCCTTTATCGAACTCATCTTTGCATGAAATGTTCCTTTGGTATCTCTGATTTTCTTGAAGAGATCCCTAGTCTTTCCCATTCTGTTGTTTTCCTCTATTTCTTTGCATTGATCGCTGAAGAAGGCTTTCTTATCTCTTCTTGCTATTCTTTGAAACTCTGCATTCAGATGTTTATATCTTTCCTTTACTCCTTTGCTTTTGGCTTCTCTTCTTTTCACAGCTATTTGTAAGGCCTCCCCAGACAGCCATTTTGCTTTTTTGCATTTCTTTTCTATGGGAATGGTCTTGATCCCTGTCTCCTGTACAGTGTCACAAACCTCATTCCATAGTTCATCAGGCACTCTATCTATTAGATCTAGGCCCTTAAATCTATCATGGACAGAGGAGCCTGACGGGCTTCAATCCATGGGGTCGCAAAGAGTTGGGCACGACTGCGCAACTAACACTTACTTACTTTCTTACTTGCCAAATGTTTCAAAAATTAACACCAATCTTTCACATACTTCCAACACATAGAAGAGAGGGCACACTTCCTAACCTATTCTATGAGGTCAGTATGGTCCTGATAGATAAGTCAAATGAATATCACAAGAAAACTACAAACCAGTATCTCTTATGGATATATATATATATTCCTCATCAAAACAATAGCAAACTGAATGCATATAAAAAGATTATACAACATGACCAAGTGGTATTTGCGCAGGAATGCAAGCCAGTTCAACATACAAAAATCAATTAATATTATATACCATACTATAAAATAAAGGACAAAAAAACCTGCATGATCAAAGACATAATCCAATTAAAAAATGGTCAAAGGATATAAGTAGATATTTCTCCTAAGAAAATATACAAATGGCCAACAAATATATAAAATGACATTTAACATTATTAGACAAGATATTAGACATCATTAGAGATTGTACACATCAAAATCACAGTAACATACTACTATGAACCAATTCAGATGTCTATAGACTAAATGATTGACAGTAACGAGGTAAAATTGGAACCTTCACATATTGCTGTTAAGAATGTAAAATAATATGACAGTTTGACAGTTTCTAAAAATATTTAATGTAAAGTTAATATGTGACCCAACATTTCTGCTCCTCACTATGTGCCTAAGAAAATTGAAAACATATGTCTTGTACATGAATGTTTATAGCAGCAGTATTCTTAATAGCCAAAAAGTGGAAACAAACACCCATCAGTGGATGAGTGGATAAACAAACTATGTTATATCTGTACAATGAAATATTATTCAGTCATTAAAAGGAATGAATTTCTGATCCATGCTACCACATGGATGAACCTGGAAATTATTATGCTAAGGAAAGAAGCCAGTAATAAAAGACACATGTTATATGATTCATTTATATAAAGTGTCCAGAATATCCATAGAAATATAAAGTATATTATAGTTGCAAGGCCTGGGGGTGGGATAATAGGGTGTTACTGTTAGTGGATACAGGATTTCTTTCTGTATAATGAAAATATTCTGCAATTATATAATAATGATATTGCAGAACTCTGTGAACATATTAAACACCACTGAACTGTGCATTTTAAAAAGGTGAAGTACATGATATTTGATTACATTTTAATAAAGCAATATATGAACCGTGAACTTCCAGATGTTCAAGCTGGTTTTAGAAAAAGCAGAGGAACCAGAGATCAAATTGCTGCATCATGGAAAAAGCAAGAGAGTTCCAGAAAAACATCTATTTCTGCTTTATTGACTAGGCCAAAGCATTTGACTGTGTGGATCACAATAAACTGTGGAAAATTCTGAAAGAGATGGGAATACCAGACCACCTGACCTGCCTCTTGAGAAATTTGTATGCAGGTCAGGAAGCAACAGTTAGAACTGGACATGGAACCACAGACTGGTTCCAAATAGGAAAAGGAGTACGTCAAGGCTGTATATTATCACCCTGCTTATTTAACTTCTACGCAGAGTACATCATG
>NW_011494747.1:571203-589893 GCF_000754665.1 Bison bison bison | reverse complement strand
AATCACTGCAGATGGTGACTGCAGCCATGAAATTAAAAGACGCTTACTCCTTGGAAGGAAAGTTATGACCAACCTAGATAGCATATTCAAAAGCCGAGACATTACTTTGCCAACCGAGGTCCGTCTAGTCAAGGCTATGGTTTTCCCTGTGGTCATGTATGGATGTGAGAGTTGGACTGTGAAGAAGGCTGAGCACCGAAGAATTGATGCTTTTGAACTGTGGTGTTAGAGAAGACTCTTGAGAGTCCCTTGGACTGCAAGGAGATCCAACCAGCCCATTCTGAAGGAGATCAGCCCTGGGATTTCTTTGGAGGGAATGATGCTAAAGCTGAAACTCCAGTACTTTGGCCACCTCATGCGAAGAGTTGACTCATTGGAAAAGACTCTGATGCCGGGAGGGATTGGGGGCAGGAGGAGAAGGGGATGACAGAGGATGAGATGGCTGGATGGCATCACTGACTCGATGGACGTGAGTCTGAGTGAACTCTGGGAGTTGGTGATGGACAGGGAGGCCTGGCGTGCTGCAATTCATGGAGTCGCAAAGAGTCGGACACGACTGAGTGACTGAACTGAACTGAAAGCTGATTTTAAACATTTGAGTGAAGAAGCACAGCTAATAATTGAAAGTACAAAGAATTCCATCCCTTAATTGCTTCTTATAAAGAAAACTGAAAGGAATCCAAATATATAGTTCTTACCCACTGCCCTCTTGCTTTACATCCATTCTGCCACCTTTTCCTTTGAACTTTGCAAAAAAAAAATGTGTTCTTACTTTCTCTTAGCGCGTCAATTCTACATCCTTCATTGTGTAAATAAACTTAGCATCTTTGATAGTGAGAAAGAACTCATCTTCTTCACAAGACTGAAGGGAATGAAGAATTGCCTCGAAGTTATAGGATATTTTTGGTAGACTAGGAGAAGAAGGATTTCTGTACATACTCCCACACAGAAACTTCTATTTGTGTTCGTATATGTAGAAATAAGACTTCCCTGGTGGCTCAGATGGTAAAGCGTCTGTCTACGATGCAGGAGACCCGGGTTCAATCCCTGGGTTCGGAAGATCCCTTGGAGAAGGAAATGGCAATCCACTCCAGTACTATGCCTGGAAAATCCCATGGACAGAGGAGCCTGGTAGGCTACAGTCCATGGGGTCACAAAGAGTTGGACATGACTGAGTGACTTCATGTTCACGTTCATGTAGAAATAGGATATAACATACATTTAATGTTGCAATAAAGCAAATTGTTTTGTAGTTAATGATGCACATTAAGGTAGAAATTGCTTAAGTGATATAATATGTTGGGAAGGATTATCTTTTGTCTTTATCATCCCCTATTCATCCCCTCATGGAACCTGGTTCTTTCCAGTGCTTGGAGAGGGAATAGAAAGGAGCTATCTCTAATGTAACTGAAGGGAAGAGGACAGCCACTAACACATCACTAATGCAATAGATATCTTGAAGGGAATTAACCTTTGTGATGTGAGTGTTTTAATGAATGGTTGCTAGATGTTTTCACTCTTAGGCCAGTTCACTTTGATATCTCTTCCTTCTTGCTATTCATTCAAAGGATTTGGAGCTCATTTTCTCCCCTAGGGTGTTCGAGGGACTTGATAGAACACAGAATGTAACTACAACCATCAGCAGAAACAAGATGAGGTCTGCCCCTTGGGGGCAGGGAGAGAAATGGTTATGCAGCCTCAGGTACTTTTGAGGAAAAAAAAGAAGGTTCAGGGAAAGGGCCCATGGGAATTTTTTTTTTTTTTTCTTTACAATCAGGTTCACCAGCATTAGCTGAGAGTCTACAAGTAAGGCCCTGTGTCTAAAAGTGAGACTCAGAGACCACACAAATAGTTGAAGAAAGTCAGTTGCAAACCTGTTACTCCAAGGGCCTTAGGTGAGTTGGAATACTATATTACTTAAATAGCAACCCACTCCAGTATTCTTGCCTGTAAAATCCCATGGATAGAGGAACCTGGTAGGCTACATATAGTCCATGGGATCACAAAAAGTCAGACACGACTGAACCACTTCACTTTAACTGTAGTGTAATAATAAATAACAGTCAGCATGGTTTTGTGCCTATATTTGATTGTTTGAAGGGGTGGGCAGGTCAATCTTACCACACTCCCAGATTACCAGCTAACTCTTTGACTCCTCTCTTCTGAGGGGCGGGAGGTGAAGAGAGCGACAGATGGGACCGCCCAACAATCTCTTCTTGATTTCAATTATGTAAACTTATGTCAGGGAGGAATTTAAATTGTCCTCTTTTGATTGATTTTATGTTGTCCATATTATGGTTATAGTATCCGCAAATTGGGGGATCACTTTTTAAGGTTGTTTTGTGAGATAATTTTTAACTGCATTAGCAAACAAATACATGTGGGGTGACAATGATAGTGATTTCAAATTAGGGGAAGAGAAAGCAATCAAATTCAGAATTAATACCTCAACTGATAAGAAAAGAAAAAAGTATTCAGTAGTTTTATAAAGTTGACTAAATGCCAACTCTATTGCTAAACATCCCAGGGAAACCTACAAAAGCTAGGAGTCCTTGAATCTGGCATGGTCCACTCCTCCTAACAGAATAAATCTCCAGAGGTTTGTTGCAGCTATCTAATGGGAATTGTGTGCTAATAAGACCTACAGAGGAAGAGATCTAAATTCCTGTCCAAATCAATAAATTAAATCACTGCCCTCACACCTCAGAGTTTGTAAAACTTTTCATTCTCAAACTACTCAAGTGTGTCTAATCACCAGACTCACACCTGTTTTTATGAGATGGGCAAAATGACTTGTGCCAAATAAATTAGCATTGACAGGGACTGGGTTTCTTCCATTGTTATTGCTTTAATGCTCAGAGAAATGCTTTGTTTGAAGCATGTTGCAAGACAAATACATTTTTTGAGTGTCAGATTTCATATGCCTGCATCTTTTCCTAGTCCCTTACCTGTCATTATATGAAACTTTTATGACTACTTGTAGATAATGGCCGGAAACACAAAGGGAAGAAAAAGAGCATAGTTCAGTAAATAACAAATCAGCAATTTATGCTCGGCTGAGGAACTCAGCTCCCAGGCCCCAGACTGCTGAAGAGGCTGGATTCAGGCATAGTTGGCACTGGTGAGTCATAGAGAGGCGCTTTAAGCACCCTTGTGTCCTGCTATTAGTGGAGCTAACCTCGCTTCCACTACTAATCAAATCGAAGAATCTCACATCAATTGCTTTATTTGCTTGCCTCTGTTTCTTGACCTGCAAAATCAATCTACCAACATTGTACTCTTCCTTTGATACACATTATGGTTGTAAAATATTGCTAATAAAAATTAGAAAAGTAGTTGACAGTTAAATATAAATTAAATAAAGATGGCCCACTGCAGGCATAAAGGGATGAGCTTTGATTTCTCCAGAACAATGATAGCCTACATTTATGGAGGGTTTTACTATGTGCCAGGAGTTATTCTAAGTACTTTACTTACATAACCACTTATTTAATCCCTTTAGAAACCCCATGAGTTCAGTATTTCATGTATAACATGCAGAGAATAATAATTCTATATCACAAAATTGTTGGAACAATTCCAGGCATAAAGGAAACAATAAATGTTAGCTGTTATGATTTGGCTCACAATCTACTCCACTCTTTTTCACTCCTTGAAAATTCAGGCATTGCTTTTCTCCAGTTTGGGGGCACTTTTTCCCTTATCCATGATACACATAAGTCACATACACAGATTCTTTCTATGTTTTAAGATAAAGGTTTTTGAGCTTAAAATGTTGGACGCACTTAACACAGTGCTATCACCTTTCCTCTTCCATTTTTCACTCCCTTTTTGCTGAGTGTTATGCCATGCTTACTTTGATAATGGCCTTTTTTTTTTTTCACTTTTCGCCTGGTAATTATGTTGTAATCTTTTTTAAAATGAAGTATTGTTATGTCCAATATCATATAATCTACAAGTATACAATTTAGTGATTGACAGTTTGTAAAGGTTATACTCCATTTATAGTTATTATAAAATATTGACTATATTCCCTGTGTTGTGTGATATACCCTTTTAGCTTATTTTATATATAATAGTTTGTACCTCTTCATCCCCTCCTCCTACCTGGTCTCTCTCACTTTTGCTCTTGCCACTGGTAACCACTAGTTTTTCTGTCTATACCTGTGAGGCTGTTTATTTTTTATTATATTCACTAGTTTGTTGTATTTTTTAGGTTCCACATGTAAGTGATATCATACAGTATTTGTCTTTCTCTGACTTATTTCACTTAGCAGAATACCTGCCAAGTCCATCAGTGTTGTTGCAAATGGCAAAATTTTATTCTTTTTATGGCTGAGTAATATTCCATTGTGCGTGTGTATCATATCTTTTTTATCTATTCTTCTGTTGATAGACACATAGGTTGCTTCTTGGCAACTGTAAATAATGCTGCTGTGAACATTTTTGAATTAGTGTTTTTCTTTCTTCATTATCTTTTCAAATTAGTGTTTTTTCGTTTTTTCCTGAATACATACCCAGGAGTTAATTGCTGGGTCATATGGTCGTTATAATTTTAGTTTTTTGAGAAACCTCTACACTGTTTTCCACAGTGGCTGCACCACAATCCACCTTCTGACCAACAATGTATGAAGGTTGATGTTTAAATTATACTTTTAAATTTACAATGTAATTTTAAATGCGTTCTCTCCATATAGCAGAGTGGTTTTGGGAGTTGAGCTTTGAAATAGTCTTTAAGCTTGTGTTCTGACTCATCATCTACTGGGTGATTTGAAGTGATTCACCAACCTCAGCCCAAATTTCCTCAAGTGTAACATGAAATTAATAAAAGTACATACCTTCTGGATTTATTTGTAAATAATATAATACATGCAAAGAGTTTAGCATAGCCCCTAGCACAATAGAAAATGTACATAGTGAATGTTAAGTGGAGACTGTTATTTGTAGTGATACTAGTGGTTGACTTTCCATTATCTGTACCACCCTACAGGATTAGTCTGAGGTAGTCATTTTTATGCACTTACCCTTACTGTAACTGATTGTACAGAATGTATCTAACAGGAAAGGAACAATATTCAATAATTTTATAAAAATGCCTAAATGCCAGCTCTACTTGGTAAACATCCCAGGGAAACCTAAAACACTAAGGGTCCATGAATCTGGCAAAGACTATTCTTAACAGAATCTCCAGAGATCTGCTGAAGCCATCTAGTGGGAACTGCATCAGTAAGACCCACAGTTTTCATGTCACCCAATTCTAGACAGAAGACAAGAGGGGAAGTCTGCTGGGAAATTTCTGGGAAACTGAGCTAAAAAGAGCTAGTCCCTCTTCTTCCTTTCAATATTGTCATACCTTGATGTGAGAATGGAGGCAGCTGCAGCCATTTGCTGCCAGCCTGAGGATGAAGCCAGTACACAGAGAAGGGCAGGGGGAGCTGGGTCCCTAAGACCCTGAGCTTGGAGCTGCCCTGCCTTGGAGCTCCTAGGTGGGTTTTCTTCCTGCTTAAACTGTTCTACATTGGGGTTTTCTCTTCCTTGCAGGGAAAAGCACTCTCTGATATCAAATGTTGATAATAATAGTAATCAGCAGCAACATATGAAAAAGACTGATGAGGTTTTCTATTTCTCTATGACAGACTTTCAAAGAGGTTCTACAAGTGAATTATTTAATCAAAGTATTCACAAAAGAGATAATGAAGTCCTTATAACCCATTTCAAGCTGCCATATTCTAAGTTTATGTGGGCCATATTGGTTTTCAGATTTTCTTGGGCTTTATATTTCAACCAGAAATGTTGGAGGATGGGGTAGATAAATACCATGTTCCATGTGATGAGGCTTATATCTACTTTTGCCATCTTGATAAGGCTGTGGTCATATAGTCATAGAACTCTATAAAGTAATGTAAACGAATGGTT
The DNA here is from genome assembly GCF_000754665.1 of Bison bison bison. Taxonomy (NCBI): domain Eukaryota; kingdom Metazoa; phylum Chordata; class Mammalia; order Artiodactyla; family Bovidae; genus Bison; species Bison bison. Next base: position 583,977 of record NW_011494747.1, on the reverse strand, counting down.
TTCGATCACCCCATTGGTCTTTTTAAAAATTATTATTGCTTTATAATGTTTACTTAAACATTGGTTTTTAATGGTAGATTATCAAATAACCAACAAAACACATTTTTTATCAAGTAATCTGTCTCTGTGCTGAGAACATTTCATCAACATGATCTTGTTTGATCTTATGCTTAAATTGGCCTTTTTCTGATTATCTGATAGCCAGCATTCCTTAGGGAAGACAACCTTTTTACTCTTTGTAGCCAGTACTGAGAGTTTCTCTGCCTAACTATTATGATCATCCCTTTTCTAACATAGTGTTGCTCCTCAAAGTTCAGAGTGGTTCAAAAATCTCCTTAAGGACTTGTTAAAACAGATTGCTGACAAACTTTAGGTCTGGAGTAGGGCTCAAGTATTTGGATATCTAAGATTTTTCAAGTGACACTCATGCTCTTTTTTTACCTTTTTTTGTTTGTTTCCTTTCCTGCTTTGAGGTTTCTAGATCTGGAAACTGAATTGCATAAGCTGTGAGTGCAGTCATTTCCTCCCTGAGTTTAAGGGGACTCTGTAGCACAGTGAGTGGGAACATGGCCATTGGTGCTAATAGCTCAAGTTCAAGTGCTGGTTTTCTCTTTTCAGCTGTCCAACACTCAGAATATTTATGCCCATGGGTGAAGCTCTTCTCCTTATTCTTATGTTATACAGTGCGTGCATACTTAAGGAATATATTTGCCTTTGTGATGAAATAGCCTCAAGAGTCACTGTGACCTAAACTTCCCCCAAACTCTTCTTAACCCCTCATTTTGTATTGAGCCCAGAGTAAAATAATAGCAGATAGACCCTCTGTACGTTGTAAGCATCATCTGACACTTGGGTTATCATCTACTTCATGAATGGGGTTGAATTTTCAATTCATTGCATGCTCGCCAGCTTGACAGCTTTAGGACACATGATTTTTTAAAGATGGCTTCATGGGAATGATGAATTAGTTAATTGGACTCACAATTAATATGGACAAAACTTGAGAGAAGAGAAATAAGAGGTATGGGAAACTACTTAATATTAGTGACCATGGGTAATTAATGGTAGAGGGATTGGAACTTGTTATTAAGTCCAGGCTCTATAGATTAGATATAGACATTGACCAATCTGCATCTACAGGCTATAGATACAGGCAGTGCACTAGTCACTTTAATTCCTTTAGTCCTCACAAGAGCCCAGCCATGAGTTAGGTACTATAAATAAAGCTTATTTCCAGAACAGGAAACAACTTCAGAGAGGTTAATAAATATTCAAGGTCACTGAGCTAAAAACCACACTGGATTTGAATACAATCTGAATTTTCAAAGCTTATATTCCTTACACTATCCCAAAGGGAGATGCAGAATATAGAGAAGACATCATTGTAATAAGACTAACTGTATTACCTCTTTGGGCAAAGATGAGCCAATAAAAATAAGAACAGCCTGCACAATTTGTGTTTTTATTTTCCAGGCTGACTTATATGTAAAATAGTAGCAAACATTTTTTAGAGCAGCGGCTCTCAAAGTGTGGCCCACAGTCCCTAGAGCCCTAGAGACTATTTCAGAGGTGTGCAAGGGTCAAAACTAGTTTCAAAAAAATACTAAGATGTTCTTGGCCTTCTTCGCAATGTTGATATTTGCCTTGATAGTGCAAAAGCAAGCTACTAGCACCTGAGTCTAAATCATGAAAATGGTGCCAAAGTGCACTAGTAGTCATTCCTCACTATTATGCACTGCAGTTAAATGAACGAACAGACAAGTCTTAGTTAAGACTGTCTCTGATGAAAAGTGGTAAAAATCATTAATAGCATGATATCTCAATCTTTGAGGATATGTCTTTTTTTCTTTATTTTTTATTTTTTTTTAATTTTATTTTATTTTTAAACTTTACATAATTGTATTAGTTTTGCCAAATATCAAAATGAATCCGCCATAGGCATACATGTGTTCCCCATCCTGAACCCTCCTCCCTCCTCCCTCCCCATACCATCCCTCTGGGTCATCCCAGTGCACCAGCTCCAAGCATCCAGTATCGTGTATCGAACCTGGACTGGCAACTCGTTTCTTACATGATATTTTACATGTTTCAATGTCATTCTCTCAAATCTTCCCACCCTCTCCCTCTCCCACAGAGTCCATAAGACTGTTCTATACATCAGTGTCTCTTTTGCTGTCTCGTACACCGGGTTATTGTTACCATCTTTCTAAATTCCATATATATGCGTTAGTATACTGTATTTATGTTTTTCCTTCTGGCTTACTTCACTCTGTATAATAGGCTCCAGTTTCATCCACCTCATTAGAACTGATTCAAATGTATTCTTTTTAATGGCTGAATAATACTCCATTGTGTATATGTACCACAGCTTTCATATCCATTCATCTGCTGATGGACATCTAGGTTGCTTCCATGTCCTGGCTATTATAAACAGTGCTGCGATGAACATTGGGGTACACGTGTCTCTTTCCCTTCTGGTTTCCTCAGTGTGTATGCCCAGCAGTGGGATTGCTGGATCATAAGGCAGTTCTATTTCCAGTTTTTTAAGGAATCTCCACACTGTTCTCCATAGTGGCTGTACTAGTTTGCATTCCCACCAACAGTGTAAGACGGTTCCCTTTTCTCCACACCCTCTCCAGCATTTATTATTTGTAGACTTTTGGATCGCAGCCATGAGGATATGTCTTTTTAACGTGTGTGAGGAAATGGAAAGTTCTCATAAAGCACCAAGTCCAGTGATTGTCTTGAGGTAAAGCAATAGTACAATTGTTTGATTTGTGAACTGAACTAGCCTCTTTTTTCATGGAACACTATTTTAACTTGAAACAAGTGGCATATAAAATATGACTTTCTAGACCCGTTAAACCTTGGTTCAAGGTTCTAACTTTAGATATTTATTACCAATGATAAAATTCTAGTTTTCAAGTGAAAATTAGGATTCTGGAACTTTCATGTCTGCCACTATAAATGTGACAGCTTCTCAAAACGTAATGACTTCTCTGACAATATTGGTGGTAATATTAATGAGTTTGATTTTTTTGTATGTGTAGTAAAATATGTCAAAATTTGGAAGACCTGCATAACTCAGTGAAACAATTTTTCCAAATGTTATATATTCCAAATAATATATAATATTGTAAAATTCAGGAGAGATAAAAAGGATATTCAAAATACAAGGGAGACCAGTGGATTTTATTGTGAGAGAATATGAAAAGTTCACCTATAGGATTTCAAATTCCACATTGCCGCCAGCCCTTAAGAAACTTCCATCTGTTGAGTTTTGCTATAGTATCAAAGGAAAATATCTGCAATTATAAAACAAGGTTACTAGTCTCTCCTTTTTAATTTAAGTATCTGTATGAGGCCAGATTCTCTTCATATCCTTCAACCCAAAGCAATATATTACAGGATATTGAATGTACAACCTAATATTATATGAGAATCTATCTGCTTTCTATCCAAGCCAGTCATTAGAGATTTGCAAAAAAGTAAAACTGCGCCACTCTTTCCACTAATTTTTATTTTGTTTTGGAAAATATATTGTTCATAACCAATATGTTAACATATAATAGGTTTATTATTTTTAAATGAATATATAAATATTTTTAAATACCTTTATTCAAATTTTTAGTACAATACGTATTGATAGATCTGACCTTCAAAAACAAAAACTTTGGTGGATTCTCAATATTTTTAAAAAGTTTAAGTGGTTCCTGAAATCCAAGTCTGAGGCTCACTGTTCTAGAGCTTTGAACTAGATTTAAAGATATGGGTTTTGATATATGGTCTGTGAATAACCACCCTTAGGATTATTAAAAATAATATGTATAAAAGTGGGTATTCCTGAGCCCTTTCCCACATTCCTGAAATGGATTCTCACAGCATAGAAATGGGAAAATTTCCATGTCAGAGAGATTTTCAGTCATTTTCATGCACATACAGGACCCTGCACTGGTCCAAGGTTTTAGACTCCAGATTGGCTATAACTTATTAAATGACCTTGTGTAATTCCGTTAGCTTCTTGGAACTTCTGCTTTAGACATAGTAAGTGGGACCCATGGGCTCACCATAATAAAAAGCTTATTCAGAGAGCCTTAGATAAAAGAATTTTAAAACTTCCCATATATTGGCATTTCTTAAATTACACGTGTCAAGATAAATGACTAAAGCACATGTTGCAAAGCAGGATCCTTGACTTTTAAAAATAATTTTTAAAGCAGTCTTTTAAAAGACTTTTAAGTGAAGTTTTCTAATCTATTATCCATCAATTTCAAAAACTCAAAGCAGATACTCTTGTTATTAGTGCACATTAGCTAGGTTCTATCTCAAAGTGCATTTCTAAAAAACAATACCCGAAAAAGAGAGAGCAAAGCAAAAACATAAAAAAGATAAATGTAGACTACCAAAAAATAAATAAGTAACAGCTATAAAACTCAGATGTAAAATGAATCTAAGGTGCCAAGGGGCCCTGAAGAACGAGAGCTTTTTTAAAATGAGAGATGATCCTCCCTGCCTGGGGGCTGCATAAGGAAAGAGATGTACAATCCCTTTAATGTTCTGCTAAGCCCCAAAGTCCAAAGCTCCATTCCTTCAAACCCCCTGAAGGCAAGGGCTGGCCCAGAGTTTGTAAAGTGCACTTGGAAGCAGTCCTTCAAGAGCTTTAAAAGTTAAAAGCAAAAGCTTTAATCTGTTGCTCAGACAAATATACATTCAGGGAGGTGCAGCTATGGGCAGACTGTGTCCTCTCTGCCCTTCTCCGGGAAATGGAGGGACTGTCACTTCTGTTTCCTTCTCAAAACAGATCTAAGCCACCCAGTGACTCCTGATAGAGGCTCACTGTACATCTTTCATTTTTGCCCCGCATGCTGGTGCATGATTTCAACGCAAGGTATGTTTTCCTAAACCTGTAGCTGCTTGATTTCCTACTGTCTTGACACAGAATGTGTTTAGTATTAATGGATCACATTTATTAAATCTTTACATGTTAGATACTGAACTCGGCAACCCTCCCAAAAATTCTGTGAGGCAAGAACTATTAGTATGTCTGTCTATACTGAGAAAACTGAGGCATGGAAAAGAGGAATAACGTCTGAACACCGCTAGCTATAAAATAGTAAGTAAATGCTTCCAATTCAGTCCTAGGACTACAGGACTCCAAGACTTGAGCTCTGAACAGCTGGCCTATTCTATTTGCTTATCAAAAGAACTGAAAGCAGAGTAACTCTCAGGGTAGGAAGGGCAGAGACCCGTAAAGTGAAGTTGCTCAGTCGTATCTAACTCTTTGCAACCCCATGGACTGTAGCCTACCAGGCTCCTCTGTCCATGGGATTTTCCAGGCAGTAGTACTGGAGTGGATTGCCATTTCCTTCTCCAGGGGATCTTCCCAACCCAGGGATTGAACCCGGGTCTCCCACTTTGTAGACAGATGCTTTACCGTCTGAGCCACCAGGGAAGTCCTAGAGAGCCAGAGGATGTCGCTAAATAACACCTTTAAAGCCCAACAGCAAAAATAAATAAATAAAGCCCAATAGCAAATCTTCAGAGAACCATTTTAATATTTAATAAAGTTTCCAGATTTTATTAAAATTTTCACCTGAATTAAAAGGTTATTTTAATGTCTAGTTTAATTTGTTGCCTACTTCATTTGTGAATGGTAGAAAAGCTGCCAATTTCAGGACCAGGGCGACCAAAGTTTTCTGATTCACAATCCCCCCTTTATTTATTTATTTATTTATTTATTTTCTTCCTCCATCGGTCAGAATTCAGGGCAAGGTCATAGGTATGGATTTTGTAGTATGGCCTGGACCTGTATGCAAACAACGTGGACCTTTGAGCTAATTCTGTGTTTATTTTTGATTCCCCAGCACCATAGTAAGTAACTCTTGCAGACAATGTGGAAAAAAATACTTTCTTGCATTGGATCTGAGAGGAATGGAGGACTGAAAGAGGATTTGTAACTGAGGAGATCACATTTTTAGAATTCACTGTAGGAGCTGTTGCTACATGCTCTAGAATTATGGCCTTTCTGATTTTTTCTGTTCCCTCCTACCTTCCAAACCTCCACGCTGAGACTGAAACCACAGTTTTTAGCTACCCACATCATTCTTTTTCTTTGTGTTCTCCAATTCTTCCCCCACAGGAATCTTTTTTTTTATATCTTATACTTTTAACATTGACATTTGTTTTTAGCCCAAAACTTACCCAAGTCATTTGGGGGTTACATGATCATTGACTTGAGTTGTACAGAATGGATGTACTGTAAAAATCTAAAGAAATAGCTTCTTTGCTCAAGGGAATGTCAACAGAAAAGGGAAATGGGGAAAAACAGCTTTGATATTCTAGAAAGCATGTATTAGTTTCTTGGATCTTTTTTTTTTTCATTTTATTATTATTATTAAACTTGATTTCACTGGAAGGAGGAAATCTTCTGAGGGTTGCCAGTCTGAATTTATAGCACAGTTGGACTATAGAATATGTTTTTTACTTACAATAAGATCTTCAGAATATATTGTCAAGATATACCTCATTGACATGGCTAGGGTGTAAAACAACATGCTGTCTAAAATATTGCACTGTTGTAACTTCTTTTATGTAATGAAATAAGTAATATTTTTAAGGTCCTTTTTTTTCCATTCATGTTGTTTGTCTCACAGCAGTGCTGTTCAATAGGCATCATTGATGACACTCAGAATGTTAAAGTACTTGTTCAAATTCATGTGGCAAAAAAGCAGAGAAACCAGGAACTCTTTCCTTTCCAACAGTAATTATATAAAATGTTAAATTTGCATTTAACAAACATGTTGTCATTCAGCAAGCATTTACCATGCACATCTTAGATTAAATCACTATAAGAAGTTTTCTTAAAAGACAAGTAATAGAATCTCTGCTCTGAAATTCCCTACTGAGAAAAGCAAACCTGTAAACCAACCTCAGTTATATGCAATCAAAAGAGGATATGACTTTAAAATGTGGGTTGAATATGCCTTTAAAGTTGACAAGGAGACCTTGCTAATTCATGGAGTACTACATTGTAATGTAAATATTCACCCTCTAGTTTGTTTTCTTTGTCAATTGACCCTAAACAATTTGTGGTTCATTTAGACTAAGATAGGCTAAGATAATTTAGATTTTTAAATATGTTTTTTATACTATTAAGCTATAAAGGAAAAAGGGAATTCATCTCAATTCTTTTCTGAATTAGAACAAATTCCACATGAGTTGGGTATTAAATACATATTATGGAAATTTGAATAAGCTCTATCCCTAAGGGAGAGAGGTCTGTGGAATATAACCAATGTAGCTATGTAAAAACATTCTTCAAATGTTACCTGGCCCAAGCACTATCCTTGATGAAACTGTTGTGTGAAAGTGTTGGTCGCTCAGTTGTGTCTAACTCTTTGTGACCACATGGACTGTAGCCCACCAGGCTCCTCTGTCCATAGGATTCTCCAGGCAAGAATACTGGAGTGGATTGTCATTTCCTTCTCCAGGGGATCTTCCCAACCCAGGGATTGAACCTGGGTCTCCTGCACTGCAGGCAGATTCTTTACCTTCTGAGCCACCAGGGAACCTCATTCTTGATAGCAATGGCAATCAACTCCTCACATTCCATCTTCTAGATTTTGGTTGGAAACAGTATCATTTGACCATTTAAACAAACATAGAAGCTAGAGTTACTTTAGAATTCTATGCATTACAGATTTGTGTGAATAAACTATACAGTATTTCATCTGAATCTCTATAATCAAGAATTTCATTCAAGCCCTGCCTGCTTGCCACCAACCTCCTCTTTTAGATTATTGGGGTGCTTTCCTATAGATAGGGCTTTCCTTGTGGCTCAGCTGGTAAAGAATCTACCTGCAATGCAGGGGACCCTTCCCAATGCGGGGTTGGGAAGATCCCCTGGAGAAGCGAAAGGCTACCCACTCCAGTATCCTGGTCTGGAGAATTCCATGGACTGTATAGTCCATGGGGTGGCAAAGTTGAACACAACTGAGCAACTTTCACTTAACTTCACTTCTCCTTTAGCTATTGGGGTACCCTCTTCCGGGTCTTCCATTAATAGCCTGCGGTCAATTCTGAATGCTAAGATTCAGAGACAACATTAGACAATGGGAAAGCACAGGATTTGAAATAAACAAATTTGGATTAAAATTCTTCTGCCAATTACTAGCTGTGTGATCTTAACTTACTTCAGACCTTTGATCCTGTTTTCTAACCCACAGAAAGAAGATAATAACAATGAAATTTTGCCAAGTCTTTGTGAGGACTAAATAAATAACTATTATATATTAAGCATCCAACACTGTGTCTGGCACACTTTCAGTTCAGTTCAGTTCAGTCACTCAGTTGTGTCCGACTCTTTACGACCCCATGAATCACAGCATGCCAGGCCTGCCTGTCTATCACCAACTCCCGGAGTTCACTCAGACTCACGTCCATCGAGTCAGTGATGCCATCCAGCCATTTCATCCCCTGTCGTCCCCTTCTCCTCCTGCCCTCAATCCCTCCCGGCATCAGAGTCTTTTCCAATGAGTCAACTCTTCCCATGAGGTGGCCAAAGTACTGGAGTTTCAGCTTTAGCATCAGTCCTTCCAAAGAAATCCCAGGGCTGATCTCTTTCAGAATGGACTGGTTGGATCTCCTTGCAGTCCAAGGGACTCTCAAGAGTCTTCTCCAACACCACAGTTCAAAAGCATCAATTCTTTGGCACTCAGCCTTCTTCACAGTCCAACTCTCGCATCCATACATAACCACAGGAAAAACCATAGCCTTGACTAGACAAACCTTTGTTGGCAAGGTAATGTCTCTGCTTTTGAATATGCTATCTAGGGGGTCATAACTTTCCTTCCAAGGAGTAAGCGTCTTTTAATTTCATGGTTGCAGTCACCATCTGTAGTGATTTTGGAGCCCAGAAAAATAAAGTCTGACACTGTTTCCACTGTTTCCCCATCTGTTTCCCATGAAGTGGGACCGGATGCCATGATCTTCGTTTTCTGAATGTTGAGCTTTAAGCCAACTTTTTCACTCTCCACTTTCACTTTCATCAAGAGGCTTTGAGTTTCTCTTCACTTTCTGCCGTAAGGGTGGTGTCATCTGCATATCTGAGGTTATTGATATTTCTCCCAGCAATCTTGATTCCAGCTTGTGTTTCTTCCAGTCCAGTGTTTCTCATGATGTACTCTGCATAGAAGTTAAATAAACAGGGTGACAATATACAGCCTTGACGAACTCCTTTTCCTACTTGGAACCAGTCTCTTGTTCCATGTCCAGTTCTAACTGTTGCTTCCTGACCTGCATACAAATCTCTCAAGAGGCAGATCAGGTGGTCTGGTATTCCCATCTCTTTCAGAATTTCCCACAGTTTATTGTGATCCACACAGTCAAAGGCTTTGGCCTAGTCAATAAAGCAGAAATAGATGTTTTTCTGGAACTCTCTTGCTTTTTCCATGATCCAGCGGATGTTGGCAATTTGATCTCTGGTTCCTCTGCCTTTTCTAAAACCAGCTTGAACATCAGGAAGTTCACGGTTCACATATTGCTGAAGCCTGGCTTGGAGAATTTTGAGCATTACTTTACTAGCGTGTTAGATGAATGCAATTGTGCAGTAGTTTGATCATTCTTTGGCATTGCCTTTCTTTGGGATTGGAATGAAAACTGACCTTTTCCAGTCCTGGGGCCACTGCTGAGTTTTCCAAATTTGCTGGCATATTGCATGCAGCACTTTCACAGCATCATCTTTCAGGATTTGGAATAGCTCGACTGGAATTCCATCACCTCCACTAGCTTTGTTTATAGTGATGCTTTCTGAGGCCCACTTGACTTCACATTCCAGGATGTCTGGCTCTAGGTCAGTGATCACACCGTCGTGATTATCTGGGTCATGAAGATCTTTTTTGTACAGTTCTTCTGTGTATTCTTGCCATCTCTTCTTAATATCTTCTGCTTCTGTTAGGTCCGTACCATTTCTGTCCTTTATCAAGCCCATCTTTGCATGAAATGTTCCTTTGGTATCTCTGATTTTCTTGAAGAGATCCCTAGTCTTTCCCATTCTGTTGTTTTCCTCTATTTCTTTGCATTGATCGCTGAAGAAGGCGTTCTTATCTCTTCTTGCTATTCTTTGAAACTCTGCCTTCAGATGTTTATATCTTTCCTTTTCCCCTTTGCTTTTGGCTTCTCTTCTTTTCACAGCTATTTGTAAGGCCTCCCCAGACAGCCAGTTTGCTTTTTTGCATTTCTTTTCCATGGGGATGATCTTGATCCCTGTCTCCTGTACAGTGTCATGAACCTCATTCCATAGTTCATCAGGCACTCTATCAGATCTAGGCCCTTGAATCTATTTCTCATTTCCACTGTATAATCATAAGGGATTTGATTTAGGTCATACCTGAATGGTCTAGTGGTTTTCCCTACTTTCTTCAATTTAAGTCTGAATTTGGCAATAAGGAGTTCGTGGTCTGAGCCACAGTCAGCTCCTGGTCTTGTTTGCTGTACTCAGTGCCACCAACCCTGCAGCAAGCCACCACTGACCCACGCCTCTGCTGGAGACTGCTAGACACTCACGGGCAAGTCTGGGTCAGTCACTTGTGGAGTCATTGCTCCTTTTTCCTGGGTCCTGGTGCACACAAGGTTCTGTTTGTACCCTCCAAGAGCCTGTTTCCCCAGTCCTGTGTAAGTTCTGGCAGCTCTCTGGTGGGGTTAATGGCGACCTCCTCCAAGAGGGCTTATGCCATACCCAGGTCTACTGCACCCAGAGCCCCTGACCCTTCAGCAGTTCACTGCTGACTCGTACCTCTGTAAGAGACACTCACAGTGCTGTCTCAGTCTCTGTGGGGTCTCTGGGTCCTGGTGCACACAAAGTATGTTTGAGCCCTCTGAACATCTCTGGCAGGTATGGGGTTTGATTCTAAATGTGATAGGGTAGCCTATCCCTTCTCCAAGGGATCTTCCTGACCCAAAAATCAAACCCAGGTCTCCTGCATTGCAGGCGGGTTCTTTACCAACTGAGCCATCAGGGATGCCCCATTATGCTTCTCATTACCCAGTAAGTCAGGATCTGACCTGAGTTATCAGTGAACTACTCCCATGGCCCTTTGTTTTATCCTCCCATCCACTACTATCTTCCCAAACAGTCACCATCCTGCTCAGTCTTCTTTCTTTGTCCACTGAAGCCTGCTTATCTGGAAAACCTTCCCTCTCTATCTTACTCTTTAATTCACCTCCAACTCAGAGTCCAGCTCATCCAAGAGGGCTTCCTGATTCAATTAGAATTTGGTGTGTTCGTTAGCTTATCTTTCTAACATTTTTAACATTTAACATTAATCCTGCTGCTTTCTGTAGAATAAATACACAGAAATTTATTTTGCCTGTTCACTCATTCTATAGCATATAGCAGGAAAACAGTAGGAAAAAAAATATGTTGACCAAATGCATAAACTATTCTTACTAGCAGTTTTCTATGAGTAAAGTCAGAGGTGCAGAGAGGTCTGTGAGATGATATTGATAAAAGGAAAAAGTCATTATTACTATCCATTCAACTCCAAGCAGCTGTGATTTTAATTGATGAAAATACCAGTTATGATTTATTGACGGCAAGTGTTTGACTCTTAAAGAAAAATGCCTCTCCTGAGAAGTGTCCTTCCCTACAGCATACAAGAAATTCACTCAGAACTGAGCTACTACTGCCCCCTGTAACCCATCCAATACATATCAGGACATAGTACAAAATGTTTTGCCTTGACATTCTCAGGAAAAGGTTTTATTGCTAGTATATCAATGATTGTCTACCCAGCACTCATTTCACATGCTAGCAAAGTACTGCTCAAAATTCTCCAAACTAGGCTCCAACAGTACATGAACCAACAACTTCCAGATGTTAAAGCTGGATTTAGAAAAGGCAGAGGAACCAGAAATCAAATTGCCAACATCCGTTGCATCATAGAAAAAGCAAGAAATTCCAGAAAAATGTCTACTTCTGCTTTATTGACTACACCAGAGTCATTGACTATGTGGATCAGAACAAACTGTGGAAAATTCTTCAGGAGATGGGAATGCCAGACCACCTTTCCTTCCTCCTGAGAAATCTGTATGCAGGTCAAGAAGTAACAATTAGAACCAGACATGAAACAATGGACTGGTTCCAATTTGGGAAAGGAGTACATCAAGGCTGTATATTTTCACCCTGCTTATTTAACTTATATGCAGAGTACATCATGTGAAATGTCTGGCTGGATGAAACACAAGCTGGAATCAAGATTGCCGTTAGAAATATCAATAACTTCAGCTATGCAAATGACACCACCCTTATGGCAGAAAGAGAAGAGGAAATAAAAAGACTCTTGATGAAAGTGAAAGAGGAGAGTGAAAAAGCTGGCGTAAAACTCAACATTTTCAGAAAACTAAGATCATGACATCTGGTCTCATCACTTCATGGCAAATAGATAGGGAAACAATGGAAACAATGAGAACCTTTATTTTCTTGGGCTCCAAAATCACTGCAGATGATGACTGCAGCCATGAAATTACAATATGCTTGCTTCTTGGAAGAAAAGATATGATCAACCTAGAAAACATATTAAAAAGCTGAGACATTACTTTGCTGACAAAGTTCTGTCTAGTCAAAGCTATTGTTTTTCCAGCAGTCATGTATGGATATGAGAGTTGGAACATAAAGAAAGCTGAGAGCCAAAGAATTGATACTTTCAAACTGTGGTTTTGGAGAACACTATTGAGAGCCACTTGAATAGCAAGGATATCAAACCAGTCAATCATAAA
>NW_011494747.1:549856-571103 GCF_000754665.1 Bison bison bison | reverse complement strand
AGTACTCTGGCCAGCTGATGCAAGGAACTGGCTCATTGGGAAAGACCCTGATGCTGGGAAAGATTGAAGGCAGGAGAAGAAGGGGACGACAGAGGATGAGATAAGGTTGGGTGGCATCACTGATGTCGATGGACATGAATTGAGCAAGTTCTGGGAGATGGTGAAGGAAAGGGAAGCCTGGCATGCTGCAGTCCATGGGGTCGCAAAGAGTTGGACACAACTGAGTGACTGAACTGAACTGAATGTGGCTAAGGGACTGTGACCCTAACCCAGCCCCTACATGAGCTTTAACTAGTCAACAGCAATCATGATTATATAATGTCTCTTACCTAAGTTGGTTAAGCAACCTGGCTTAAGTAATTACCTTGTGGCATTCTTTTGGTAATGGAAACTATGCTGAGCCAAATCAGACTGAAAGCATAATTGAAGGAGAAACTCTCATTTGCTCTCAGCTGGATATAAATGAGGAATCGTGTACTCTTATTACTACTGGCATCCATGCTCCGATCACTGAGGTAACCTGTTACAACACTATGGAAGGCAAAGCAGTAAGACGGAAAGAATAAGGGGCCTGGACTTGGAGCTGCTAAATCAGTTAACCCTCAAGCCCAACCAAAACTGGACTTAAAGTATCATGTGAGATAATACATTTTTAAATTGTTCAAGTCAGTTTGCAAGAATCCTGTTAACAGTACTGAAAATGGAAACAAAGGAAATAATGATAAATCTTTAAGGTTTTGTCAATCTCTGAGCTTCAGAACATTTATATAAAGATGCATTCTTGGATGGCACTCTTCCAAAACATATTCTCTCAGCCCATCTGTGAATAGAAATAAGATAGTGCCTTTTCAGGTTCAATTTCTTATTGGCCTTTTTAGCTTTCTATGTAAGAACTTCTTGATGTTGAACCCTGTGGGTCTGTATTCTACTAGCAACAAATGATTATTTTTGGTTATTTTTATTGAGTTCCCCATTATTGTGATGGCATCTCTATAACTTCAAGATCTTTGTCTTCTTTTTTAAAAAGAAGTGTCAAAAGCATTATTATTTTAATAATATGCCACACTGCCCTCTTTATGTTGCCTCCTCCCATGAGAAATAACTGTCTTCTAGTATGAAAATTACTAATATCTGAGCAGTTTGTTTTTAACAAAGTTAAAAACATGGTCAAATATGTTTCTACAAAAATGGTGCTTCCCAAAAGAGGGAACTTGAGAGTTATTCACAAGAATACTTAAGGTTTGTGTTTTTATTTGAATGACATTCTAGAAAATGAATTAACATAAGCATATTTGGATCATTTGTATATTATAATTGAAAACTGCCCCACAGTGTCACTGCCTGAGTTCCTGTTCCTGCTTCCAACAGAGTTGATGGCAAGTTGTAGTTCTTGAATTGTTGCCAGGAATAAGAAAAGGATGCTGGTGAGCTTGATACACTGAGGATGTCTTTTTACCAAAGGAAGGCCAAACAGTATCACAACAGACCACATGAAATAGGTTTCTCAGTAGTCTAATTCAAGAAAAATGGAGGGAGAATTGAGTCATCAATTTGTAGCATGCCAAACGTAAAAGAGCTTCCATCTTAGCACTCAATTCTGTATTAATGTTGCAAGCAGGATTCAGTTTGAAAAAAAAATGTCATTTGCTGTATAAAATTAAAGTTGTTAGCTAGGTTGTTTTTGTAGCTTTGTTTATATCTAATCAAAATTTCTTTCATATAGCTGAATAAGCATTTTTACCTTGTTTATCTAAGTACACATTTAGTAACATCTCACTTTATCCCCGACTAGTGCATGATTTTGGACAAGATTTAAAACGTCTTTGTTCTTGTTTCCTTATCTATAAATAAGGGGTAATACTATTATTCACTTTATTAGATTTTATGAGAATTAAATGATTTAATGTCTGTAATGAATTCAGACTTGTACCTGAAATTGTAGTAAGCATACTGAATTAGGTCTACTGTAACTACTACTGTATTTTTACTACTGTTACAAATAAAATAATTTAAGCCAATGCTGAAGCTTCATTAGGACTTTTCCCTTTTATAAGCATGTGCTAAGTTTGATGTCTTCCTTTTCTCAGTCACTACTAGAGAACTTAGCACTAGATCTGTGGCACATGAATAGCAAGACAGAGGTTTTATAATGTTTTCTTTGGCCTTATTTCTGGTTCCATTCATGCTCCCACCCATGTTTTCCTTTCTGCTTTGCTCTTTTAATTTATGAGGTTTTGTCGCACTTTATGTGTCTTTTAAAACATTCTTAAATCTGCTTGGAACTGAAGGTGTGGTCCATAAAAATCAGTAACAATGTCTCTCCACTTTTAGACTGTGTGACAGTAGGGCATTTAATAGACAATAAGCCTCACTGGGACGTATTACCACATACAGGAAGGATGTCAGAAATCATTTCCTGGACTGTGCAATATTTTCTCAGGAGTAGGAATATAATATAATGAATCAGAGTTATCTTATGTCCATTGTATCAATGTTGCAGATGTTTATTCCATTTCTGTAAAAAATCTTTATGTAATATTCTAATTTTTTAACACTTTCACAGTGATCAAATTTAGGAGGTACAATGTTTGTTTATATTCTAATTAGATTTCTAATTTTTTGATGATTTCTTAACTTTTCTTGAAAGGGAAATATATGCGTTCATGGTAAAAATGCTATGTTTCGAGTCCAAGAAAACAGAGTATTATTTGTGATGACAGTTATATAATTTCCCTTTCCTGATCTCTCTGCTCCATTTTCTGGGCCAGATTCAACCTTAAACATTTTGAACTGAGATAAATGAATATCCTGTAAGAGATTTTTAGCTGCCTATTAGAGTTTGTTAAGTTAGATGTGAAATAGCGATTCAGCAGGTGTTGAAATTTGCTACTTATAGTCCTTAGTGGCGGGCGGGGAGGGGGGGGAACCTATCAGTGTATCAAGAAGTATTTTGCTTTTAAAGCAATTATCACTTTGTATTGGGGTCTGAGATGAGAGAGAGAAAGGAAGAGATAACTTAAAAGCACCATCCATATCCACAAGGACCATTATTCTCCAATTAAAATTCTCTACTCAATTTGACATTCAACTGATTTTACTTATTTTTTTTCTTCAATAGTATTTATTTGATGTGTAATTTATTAAGACAATGTAAAGAGGAAAATTGAACTTGAAGACTTCTAAGTAATAGATAACTTTTAAGTGCTTCTTCGTGTTTCCCCACATCTAACCAGTTTGGATATTATAGCATGACTTATAAAAATAGTTGATTTCTTCACTTATTAGTTATTATAATTTCTGCCTGTTGGACTTGCCCAGGAATACCAACAGAACATTTATTCTCTTAGTATTGCCATCTATTCTCTATATCAATTCTCAATATCTACCGTCTGCTGGTCACATAAAGTTAGATAGCTGCAAATGGCTTTTCACAGTGTCCTTGTAAAATGCAATCACCAATTTTAGGTTTCCTTGAGATGTATAAACAAAAAATAATTTTGATATATAGGGATTTCTGGTTGTTTCCAATCTGTGAATCGGCCTGATAGAAAAATGAAGTGGTGGGTGATATGAATCATATTAATGGATGTATTTAATGTGTTTGCCAACCTCTTTGCTTCACATTTCATGGATTATTATTCTAATACTAAGAATGCCCTTCCCAGCTTCCTTGGAATCCTGACAGCAAAGCTTTTAAGTTCAAGAATATTTAAAAAGAATTGTGAGTAGGTGGACCATGTTAATGTTAATGAGTCTGTATGGTATGTTTTGATGAGTTCTTCTCATATTGGCCCTGATGATCTATTTGAAATACTTATCCTTCCTAGATAAAACGCTATGAGCCATCCATTAAAAAAATTAAAAAAAATTTTTTTGGCTGCATTGTGTGGCTCATGGAATCTTAGTTCCCCGACTAGGGATCAAACCTGGGCCCTTGGCAGTGAAAGCATGGAGTCCTAACCACTGGATCAATGGTGTTAAATTTAAATATTCCTGGGTTACATTAAGTTACTTTCATTCACTGGAATTAGTTTATCAGATTTTTAAAAATGAATACACGTTCCTTGTTCAAAGAACAAATTCAAACAGTACAAAAGGGTTCAAAGAGAAAAGTTTCTTTCCCTTACCCATACTCAAATTTCACTTTTGGGTATCTTCCAGAAATTTTCTCTGCATATATATTTAGTTTCCAATTAAATTTTTTCAAGCGGAACAATTCATATATTTCAGATAATAAAAGCTAATTTTCTTTTATATTCACCTCTTTTATTTCATTCCCAGGGGAAACTGATATAAACAATCTCTCTCAATGCCCAGATACAAGCAAATATCTTGTAATGTCTGATTCTTAAAAATAAGAAGATGCTGTACATGTTATTTGGCAATTGTCTTCTCATATAACATTACATGGACATCCCTAAAAAGTAACAGATATAAATCTTATTTTTTTAACAGCTAAGTAACAATATTACTTAGAATGGATATTCCATAATTAATTGTAACTATGATGTTGTATAAGCATCCTTATACAGTAGTCTTATATTTTCATGGGATTTTTTTTATCTTTTTAAAATTTTTTTATTGATATAGAGTTGTTTTACAATGTTGTATTCATTTCAGATGTACAACAAAGTGATTTAGTTACACATATATGTATATATTTTTCAAATTCTTTTCCTTTATAGGTTATTACAAAATACGAGTGTAGTTTTCTGGGTTATACAGTAGGTCCTTGTTGGCTATCTGTTTTATATATAGTAGTGTGTATATGTTAATCCCAAACTCCTAATATCCCTCACCCACCTTCCTCGTTGGTAACTGTAAGTTTGTTTTCTATGTTCATGGATCTATTTCTGTTTTGTATGTACATTCATTTCTATATTTGTCTTTGTCTGGCTTACTTCATTTAGTATGATGATCTCTAGGTCTATCCATGTTGCTGCAAATGGTATTATTTCATACTTCCCATGGCTGAGTAGTATTTCATTGTGTATGTATGTGTATATATATAGTGGCTTCCTAGGTGGCACAGTGGTAAAGAATCCACCTGCCAGTGCTGGAGATGCAGGAGTCTTGAGTTCAATCCATGGGTCAGGAAGATCCCCTGGAGTAGGAAATGGCAACTCACTCTTGTATTCTTGCCTCAAAACATCCCACGGACAAAGGAGCCTGGCAGGCTTCAGACCATGGGGTCCCAAAGAGTCAGACACAACGGAGCAACTGAGCATACAGTGTGCATATATATAGACCACGTCTTCTTTATCTATTCATCTGTTGTTGGACGTTTGTGTTGCTTCTGTGTTCTGGCTATTGTAAATAGTGCTGCAATGAACATTGGGGTGCATGTATCTTTTCAAATTATGGTTTTCTCTCTCTGGTAAAATGTTTCATCTCTTGTTCAACTCTTAGAAAAAACCCAACTCTATATGCTCAAGAGCGGGATTGCTGTATCATATGGCAGTTCTATGATTATTTTTTTAAGGCGCTTCCATGCTGTTCTCCATAATGGTTGCACCACTTTACATGCCCACCAACAATGTAGGGTTCCATTTTCTGCACACCTTCTCCAGCATTTATTATTTATAGATTTTTTTTGATGATGGCCATTATGACTCGTGTGAAGTGATACTTCTTTGTAGTTTTACTTGCATTTCTCTAATTGGTGATAAATAAATAAAATTTATTTCTATATATAGAGAATGGTAGAGAACTGTTTGAATTTTTTTCCTAGATGACTAGTCCACTATATAAACACTATAAATTAAGTAAGCTCTACTTTCTTTGATAAATGGAATGCTACTCTTGTCATTTATCTATACTTGGGAGTTTTTCTTTTACTTTCTATTTTATTACAGTAGCATTATAGTCCCACTCCAGTACTCTTGCCTGGAAAATCCTATGGACGGAGGAGCCTGGTAGGCTACAGTCCATGGGGTTGCTAAGAGTTGGACACGACTGAGCGACTTCACTTTCACTTTTCACTTTCCTGCATTGGAGAAGGAAATGGCAATCCACTCCAGTGTTCTTGCCTGGAGAATCCCAGGGATGGGCCAGCCTGGTGGGCTGCCGTCTATGGGGTCACACAGAGTCGGACACGACTGAGGTGACTTAGCAGCAGTATAGTCCATTTAATATTTGACAAGGCAAGTCCCATATCACAATTCTCTTTTTCAGAGTCTTCTTGGTTATTCTTGGATGCTTTCAGTTTATCTTTAAAATGTTACTCAGCTCTGAAATACCTATATGTGAATATTTAATTCAATTATATTTAATTTTGGAAATATTATGTTTTATGATGCTGAATTTCCTCATTCATGATCAGGGTATATCATTCAGTTTGTTCAAGTTTAAATTTATGTTCTTTAGTACAATTTTATATTTTTCTTCATGTATATTTTGTCATAATTATGTTTCTCATGAATGATATTTCTATACCTGTTATTTTATGCTATATTATTCTAGGTTATTGCCACTATAAGGAGAAACTAAGTACTTTTTGTATTACCTCAAAACTATTCTTTTTAATACTACTAACTAAGTAAACTGATTTCTTACAGTTTCTATGTCTATAATCACATCCTTCAAGAAAGAATAATTTTTAAATTTTCTAAACTTTATATGATTTTTGCATATTAATACATTGGCTGTAAAATGATGCCAAATAATAACGTTGATGTGGACATCATGTATTGTTCTTTATTTTAGTAGAAATGGCTATAGCATTTTACTGTTTAGTTTGGTGTTGGCTGGCTCTTGGTTTGTGACAGTCTCTGTCATATTTCTTTCTATTATTTTCTTTTTGGAGGTTTATAAAATTAGGAATGGATGGTGAATTTTGATAAATATTGTTTTAGTAGACTATTGTTATAGCTGTTTCAATATTCTTTTTTATACTGAATTATCTTGAAAGATTGTTTAGTACTGAACCGTACTTGTATACCTAGAATAAACTCAAATTATTGCCCTGTTAATTTAATGCTAGATTAGATTAATAATATTTTACTTGGAATTTTGCATCCATGTTCATAAGGAAAACTGATTTAAAAGTTTCTTTTACTATTTATTGGGTTTTGTTAATAAGGCATTGCTATCTGCATAAATGGAGATTAATGCATTTTTCTATGAGCTAGAGTACATTAATGGAGAAGGCAATGGCACCACACTCCAAAACTCTTGCCTGGAAAATCTCATGGACAGAGAAGCCTGGAAGGCTGCAGTCTATGGGGTCGCTAAGAGTCGGACATGACTGAGCGACTTCACTTTCACTTTTCACTTTCATTCATTAGAGAAGGAAATGGCAACTCACTCCAGTGTTCTTGCCTGGAGAATCCCAGGGGTGGAGCCTGGTGGGCTGCCGTCTATGGGGTCACACAGAGTCAAACACGACTGGATCGACTTAGCAGCAGCAGCAGCAGCAGAGTACATTAAGTGACATGAATCAATGTTTTAAGATTATATCTGCATAGCTACCAGGGTCTGTAACTTCTTAAAGATATATCTTTAGTTATTTTTTTTTTTTTACGATTATTGGTCTGTTTAATTTTTCATTCTTTTTCTGGGCTAACTTTGGTCATTTTTATTTTGATGGAAAATTACCACTTCCCCTGCAGTTTTCAATTTTATTTCTATCAGGTTACACAGATTTCTCCCACAATTCCCATAACCCTTCCATAACAGTGGTTAAATCTGTTTTAAAACCATATATATTTTGCTTTCTGAATTAAAAAAAAATGAGTTTATCTTTTATCCTTTTTTTTTTTTCCCCTTGAAGAAACTCCATTTTTTTCAGATTGCTTTTCAAAGAAGAGTTAACTGAAGTAGAAAAGGTGGAACACAGGCACACAGGCAGAGCAGAGAGTAAGGCCAGAGAGAGCATGCAGTGGGAAGGGGTAATTAGTCCCCATCTCAATCTCACAGTTTTTGTCTATAATTAGTACTTCAGGCATTAGATAAAGAAGCCACTGCTCTCTAGCTATCAGACTGTCAGTAGTGGATTGGCACAATGCTGAGATGGCAACTTGAATAGACTAGAAACCTCTACCTGCTTTTCTATGTTGGGGAAGATACTGAAACCATGTTTCTGACAGTAAATTTAGTTATTAGATTTGGGCCCAAGTTTATTTACTGGCTATGCTTGGCACACTGTAGGCAATCAACTGATAATTGTTGAAATGAATGAATCTCTATCGAGTGCTCTTAAACTCACCGAGCTCATCATCTGTATCTAGAGAGTGGAATGGTAATACCAACCTCATGGGTTTAGTTTGAGGATTAAATAAAATGAGTGCTTGTGTCTGCAGGTATTTTCTCAGTAATAGAATTTTATGAAAATATAAAATTTATGGCCTGATAATATAGTACCAATGTTAGTTAAATTAGACTGTTAGATTGCTAAGTCGTCTACTGAAAACTTATTGTGTTTTTATTTCCCTGACCTTTGTTTAATAGCTTAACATTCAATAATAAGCAACTTAAAAAATAAAATTTAGCAGCCATGGACTGCTCATTGGAATTTGGGTGAACATAT
Source organism: Bison bison bison (assembly GCF_000754665.1). Taxonomy (NCBI): domain Eukaryota; kingdom Metazoa; phylum Chordata; class Mammalia; order Artiodactyla; family Bovidae; genus Bison; species Bison bison. The sequence goes on along the minus strand of NW_011494747.1, from coordinate 562,576 downwards.
ACAGTTTTCCTGGTACATGGTGAAAAGTGACCTAAAGGCTTTCTCCATTTCTGAACTTCATCATATATATATATTTAAAATATATTAAATACATATGTTTTAGTAATTAAATCAAACAACATAGCAACATTTGACTACAAAAACAGCATGCCGATTTAACATCATCTGCTCTCACGTTGTTGTTTAGTTGCTAAGTTGTGTCCGATTCTTTGTGACCCCATGGATTGCAGCACACCAGGTTTCCCTGTCCTTCACTATCTCCTGGGGTTTGTGCAGACTCACGTTATTGAGTCAGTGATGCCATCCAACCATCTCATTCTCTGGTGCCCCTTCTCTTCCTTCCCTTGAACTTTACCAGCATCAGGGTCCTTTCCAATGAATCAGCTCTTCGCATTAGGTGGCCAAAGTATCAGAGTTTCAGCTTCAGCATCAGCGCTTCCAATGAGTAATCAGGGTTGATTTCCTTTAGGATTGACTGGTGTGAATTCCTTGCAGTCCGAGGGACTCTCAAGAGTCTTCTCCAACACCACAGTTCAAAAGCATCAATTCTTCAGTGCTCAGCTTTCTTTATGGTCCAACTCTCACATCCATATATGACTACTGGAAAAACCATAGCTTTGACTAGGTGGAACTTTGTTGTCAAAGTGATGTCTCTGCCTTTTAATATGCTGTCTAGGATTGTCATATCTTTCCTTCCAAGGAGTAAAAATCTTTTATACTGATAGTTGCAGTTGCCATCTGCAGTGATTTTGGAGTCCAAGAAAATGAAATCTGTCACTGTTTCCATTCTTTTCCCCATCTATTTGCCATGGAGTGGTAGGACCAGATGCCATGATCTTAGTTTTTTGAATGTTGAGTTTTAAGCCAACTTTTTCACTCTCCTCTTTCATATTCATCAAGAGGCTCCTTAGTTTCTCTTTACTTTTTGCCATTTGGGTGGTATCATCTGTGTATTTCTTGCAGCAGGCTTGATTCCTGTTTGTACTTCAACCAACCGGACATTTCGCATGATGTACTACACATATAAGTTAAAGGAGCAGGGTGACAATATACAGCCCTGATGTACCTCCTTACCCAATTTGGAACCAGTCCTTTGTTCCATGTCTGGTTCTAACTGTTGCTTATTGATCTGTATACAGGTTTCTCAGGAGGCAGGTGAGGTGTTCTGGTATTCCTATCTTTAAGAATTTTCCATAGTTTGTTGTGATTGACACAGTCAAAGGCTTTAGAGTAGTCAAAGAAGCAGAAGTAGATATTTTTCTGGAATTCTCTTGCTTTTTCTATGCTACATGGATGTCTGCAATTTAATCTCTGGTTCCTCTTCCTCTTCTAAATCCAGCTCGTTTATCTGGAAGTTCTTAGTTCACGTACTGTTGCAACCTAGGTTGAAGGATTTTTTGTTGTTGTTGTTCAGGATGGGGAACACATGTATACCTGTGGCAGATGCATGTTGATATATGGCAAAAGCAATATAATATTGTAAAGTTAGAAAATAAAATAAAATAGGTATAAAAAAATGAAAGATTTTGAGTATTACCTTGCTAGTTTGTTAAATGAGTGCAATTGTTTGGTATTTTGACTGTTCTTTGGCATTGTCTTTCTTTGGGACTGAAATGAAAACTGACCTTTTCCAGTCCTGTGGCCATTGCTAAGGTTTCCACATTTGCTGGCATATTGAGTGCAGCACTTTAACAGCATCACCTTTTAGGATTTGAAATAGCTCGGCTGGAATTCGATCACCTCCACTAGCTTTGTGTGTCATAATACGTCCTAATTCCCACTTTACTTCACACTCTAGGATGTCTGGCTCTAGGTGAGTGACCCCCAGCACCATGGTTATCTGGGTCATTAAGACCTGCTTTGTATAGCTCTTCTGTGTATTCTTGCCACCTCTTCTTAATCTCTTCTGCTTCTGTTAGTTCCTTACCATTTTTGTCCTTTATTTTACGCATCTTTGCATGAAATGTTCCCATGGTACCTCTAGTTTTCTCAAAGAGACCTCTAGTCTTTCCCATTCTGTTGCTTTTCTCTATTTCTTTTCAGTGTTCACACAAGAAGGCTTTCTTATCTCTCCTTGTTTTTTGTTGGAGCTCTGCATTCAGTTTGGTGTATCTTTCCCTTTCTCTTTCTGGTCTCATATGAGGTCTTAAAATTTCATCTGCCATGATAATTAGGAAAATTATTCTGATCACTGACTCTCTGAAATGTGATTTTCTTCTTCCCTAACTTCAGGTTTCCTTGAAGTGAGGCAAAAGTCGCTTAGTCATGTCCGACTGTTTGCAACCCCATGGACTATATGGTTTGTGGAATTCTCAGGCCAGAATACTGGAGTGGGTAGCTTTTCCCTTCTCCAGGGATTGAACCCAGGTCTCTCACATTGCAGGGGGATTCTTTACCAGCTGAGCCACAAGGGAAGCCTTCAAATTTCCTTATTTGTATCTAATTTGCCTAAGGAAAAAAAGAAAACACACACACACATCATTTTGGCTTCAAGCTCTCCAAAGAACACTAACCATCAGATGCCTAAAATGACTATAACAAAATGAATACCTCCAAGACAACATGATCAGGCCCAGTTTTATCAATAGTAAGTAGTGGTAGGTGTAATTACTAAGCCAGGGCTTTCAGAATCTTTGAGGATTTACATATAATTTCCTTTCTTAAAGAATCTTTCACACATACTCACTTTAAACCTCAGTGAACCAGTTGCTTTATATAGAGATCAGGGCAACAGTTGTTGCAATCAAGATTAGCCATATATGCCAAATATTAGCAAAATTCAAAATGTGATGGTAAAAGAACTTCCATCCTATCTTTAGATGTTACATCTTAGTGTAGGCTCCATTTATCTATTAGCAGGAAACACAGATGTCTTGGAGGTCACTTTGAGGTTAACATTATTTTTCAACTTGTCATCGGCCTCTTTTAAGTTGGCAGTCATTGTCATTTCCCCGTTTTTTCTTTTCTTTTGACCTGGAAATCCCAGGGCAGGCCATTGTTAACCTTTATCAGGATACCCCAGAGTTAAAGCCGTGGTCATTCTGAAATTCAGAAAAAGAGGGTTCAATGATTAACAGAGGCAAGGAGAAGAGCTGTGGGGAAACCCATCACTGCGTTCCCAGAAAGTGCTGCTTGTTGACACACGAGTTTAGGGCTTTAATATCAGCAAGCAGAGCTGTTTGATCCCAGTAACACACCAGCCTCTGCCACCCTGTGTTTCGATCAGCTTGTCCACCCAGGTCAGTGTGGATCTCTTAAATAGAGGGTCACATGGTGTCTTCACTGTGGGGTGTCTGGTCCCTGGGCTTTCTGACCAGGAAGCTTTTATTACCTCATATCATGTGAAGCCTCTGAACTGCCCATTCTTGGAGAAAATCTTCTCTCAGGCACTTTAAATGGCCCTTGAAAGAACCGTGGCTCATCCACTGGAGGAGCTTCTGCAAAATAAAATTGGGTTGCTAGACTGTCTTTTCATGAAAGTAAAGGAAAATTAGGAAATCAACCATTATGTTATGTATAACACATTGTAGTCAGTCAAAAACATGTGGGTATTTTAACTCTGAAAGTATTTCAGTATATGGGCTTTCCCATCGGTAAAGAATCCACTTGCCAAGCAGGAGACACAAGTTTGATCCCTGGGTCAGGAAGATGCCCTGGAAAAGAAATGGCAACTCACTCCAGTATTCTCACCTGGGAAATCCCACAGACAGAGGAGCCTGGCAGGCTACAGTCCATGGGGTCGCAAAGAGTCAGACACGACTTAGCGACTAAAACAACAACAATGTTAGCATAATGTCTGAGAGCTACACAAAAGAACATAAAACGTAGTCTTTTGCCAGCTTTCAGCCTGTGACACGCCAAAGATTTAAAATTAATCGTACTGCACAGAAAAAAAAAACAAAAACAAGTTTTTTAATACCTTTGACTTGAATTCTACCACTACTGAAAAGACAATCAGCTAGTGATTTACATTATTGTGTGTGTACCTTAAGTTTATAGATTCTTATAAAGTAGAAGGCGATTTTTGTCATCATTAGTATTTCAAGAACATTTCAGATAAAGACCATCTAGAATAAATATCTCGCACAGAGTCAGACACGACTGAAGCGACTTAGCATGCATGCACACATTGGGGAGGGAAATGGCAGGCCACTCCAATATTCTTGCCTGGAGAATCCCAGGGAGAGAGGAGCCTAGTGGGCTGCTGTCTATGGGGTCGCACAGAGTTGGACACTACTGAAACTACTTAGCAGCAGCAGCAGCAGAATAAATATCTATGGGTGAATTTTAAAACTTGTAAACCCACCTTCAGGCAGTAGTTTGGTGAAACCACTAGGAGCTTTTTCCAAAAAGGACAAATAATGTCTCATTAAAAATTTTGTGAGCCTTATTAAAAAAAAAAACTTAATATGAGCAAAGCCATTAACAAAATCTGTCTTATAATTGAGAAATCTAACTTTAAGAGTTACAAAATCCATCTCTATAAGATATGGTTGCACACATTTGCTGCTCATGCTTCCCATTTCCGTGTGAAATAATAATAATGGTAATAATTTTAAAAGCATCAATTTGCCCAAACTGTCATATATATACATATATTCATAAATTATTAAAATAATATTTTTAAGAAATCACAGCTACCATGTCTTTTAAATGAGCATATAACTTACAGTTAGTAGGCTTATTAAATTGGGTCAGCAGTATGTTATTGGATTTTTATGTTTGGGGGTTCACATCAAAACAAACTAAAAACCTCACAAGTACTCTAGAATAATCAGAACCACAAGGCTAGAAGTTCATGCAAAAGGACTGGGTATTTGTTATAGATAGCTGGTTATGATCCCCAAATGTTATGGTATGGTCATACCATCTGTGCCACTCAAATATTTACAAAATTAGCTGGATTTGAGCACCTTTAGTTAGGTGTCCAGGTTCATTTACATATCTTAATACTGAAGCTACATCATTGGTCTTGTTATAAATACTTTATCTCACATTTTAATGTAAAATGTGTGATATTTAACACTTCCTGTATGATTATATAAATGACAGAATTTGATTGAGGTAAGGCTTTTAAAATTATAATTATTATTACTTTTCACATCAGGATCTGCAGCTTCAACAGCAACTTTGTCAAACCTTGTTTTAATAGTGACCAGTTTTATAATTCATAGAATGTTTAGATTTTTAATTATAAGGCAAGTTTGTCAATGAGCTTTCTCTTATTAAATCCTCTAATATCAATGAACAATGAAATGTCCATTGAGCTATTAGGAAATAAGATATATTAGACTGAATTGTATAATGCTGAGAAGTTTGTCTTCAACAAAATTGTTAGAGCTTTTGCTGGCTTTGAGCAATATCTGTGTTATAGTCATTAACTGAAAAATAAAGACAAAAAATATGCCATTGTGTGCACTATGTGAAAAATAAAATCTCGTAATATCATAGGCATGGAAGTTGCTTATTATTTCACATTTAGTGCTTTGTTTGAGACTGACTCATGACCCATTTGAGATCAAAGTTCATGCAATTGGCAAGTAATGGTGGCATTATTGTGTGTGTCCCTGACATGTGAAGTGCACAAAAAAGGAATTCATAGAGATAAATTGTTTGGTATGAACAAGTCCCCTCAAATCCTTTTAAGATTTTCTCAAATTCAAATGAGGATAAAGCATTAGAGAAGTAATATATTAAAGGTAGCCAATTTTATTCTTTTTCCCCTTCTCAAAAGGCTTGGGATTCCTAGTTCTTCAGTATTTTTATTCTTTTCAGAGTGTTTCATGGTCCAAGACCCACAAATTTACTGAACATAACTTAACTTTAGCAGTGAAATAGTGCTGTATTTCAGCTATGTAATATATTAAATAGACTTTTATGTTTAGGCTTAAACCCTAACTATGATTTACTGTATTTGGGAAGGGATATTTGGAGGGGTGGAGATAAATTCAGAATTAGAATGGAATATTCCCTGTAATCTGCACATAGCCAAAATTATTTCTGTGCACATTTGTTTGCCGTGCATAGGCCAAGCCAGCGAGGAGGGGAGGAGGTCTAATACTTGACAATATAAACTTGAGAGAGGGGCATACCCATGGAGCAAGAGAAGCCACCTAGTTGAATAGGATTCCTACCTCCTGCCTCTCCAAAGTTGGGGGTGAATCAAGGAGGGATGGGAGAGGTTCCCCTCCTCTCTTCAGCATCATTTTCCAAAGTTAGTAGAACTTCTTATATGGCTTCTGAGGGGTGACCATTTGAGAGAAAACTAGGAGAAGGGAAAGGGTTGTCTGTTCAGGCAGATATTCAAAGTTAAAAGTTTGTTGTTGGGGTCACCATGGCTAGGCAGGGCACTATTTTTGGACTCCTAAGCCCTTGGTTTAACTCACAGCTCTGTTACTGAGTAGAGATTTTAGAAAAGTCCCTGGTCTTGGTTAATCTATTTGTTCCCAGTTCTGTTAGAACAAAACCATGGGGGCTCTGTAACAGCCTAGAGAGATGGGTGGGGAGGGAGACTCCAAAGGGATATTCAAAAGCAGAGACATTACTTTGCCAACAAAGGTTCGTCTAGTCAAGGATATGGTTTTTCCTGTGGTCATGTATGGGTGTGAGAGTTGGACTGTGAAGAAGACTGAGCGCTGAAGAATTGATGCTTTTGAACTGTGGTGTTGGAGAAGACTCTTGAGAGTCCCTTGGACTGCAAGGAGATCCAACCTGTCCATTCTGAAAGAGATCAGCCCTGGGATTTCTTTGGCCACCTCATGGGAAGAGTTGCCTCCTTGGAAAAGACTCTGATGCTGGGAGGGATTGGGGGCAAGAGGAGAAGGGGACGACAGAGGATGGGATAGCTGGATGGCATCACTGACTCGATGGACGTGAGTCTGAGTGAACTCCGGGAGTTGGTGACGGACAGGGAGGCCTGGTGTGCTGCGATTCATGGGGTCACAAAGAGTCGGACACGACTGAGCGACTGATCTGATCTGATGGCTAATTCATGTTGATGTTTGGCAGAAATCAACAAAATTCTGTAAAGCAATTATCCTTCAATTAAAAAAAATATGTCCACATTGGTCACATATTGCCTATGACTACTCTCATAATATATATTGTTGAGTAATAATATATTGTTGAGTAATAATATTGGAGAAGGCAATGGCACCCCACTCCAGTACTGTTGCCCGGAAAATCCCATGGATGGAGGAGCCTGGTAGGCTGCAGTCCATGGGGTCGCTAAGAGTCAAACACAACTGAGCAACTTCACTTTCACTTTCCACTTTCATGCATTGGAGAAGGAAATGGCAACCCACTCCAGTGTTCTTGCCTGGAGAAACCCATGGACGGAGAAGCCTGGTAGGCTGCAGTCCATGGGGTCACACAGAGTCAGACATGACTGAAGTGACTTAGCAGCAGCAGCAGCAGAGTAATAATATATTGTTGAGTAATAATATATTGTTGAGTAGTGACAAAAGCAACTGTATGGGTTGAAAAGCCAAAAATATTTGCCATCTGGCTCTTTTCAAGAAAGTTTGCTGACCCTGATCAAGACCAAGTGTTATAGGGGGGAAATAGACCAAGTGTTAGGGCAGCAAACTAATTAAACTGACAAATTGACACTAAGATATGAATGACTAATATCTCTCCCATAACCACCGCCAGGAACATTCAGTTCAGTACAGTCTCACTTAATCATGTCTGACTCTTTGTGACCCCATGGACTGCAGCATGCCAGGCTTCCCTGTCCATCACCAACTTCAGGAATATTAACCTATTAAAAATATTTTAAAGACAAAATTAATTGCAATTACATGAATAGAATCTCGATTGGTACTTGACAGATACATTTTAGTAGGTACCCTTCTCAAGGCCTACCAGAAAGAACCTGCATCTTCACCTATTTGCTTATTTCTCTGTTTACTCTGCTTGTGTTGCCCTTTACATTCCCACTGCTCGGACTTGGATAATTCTTACTTGTCTTTGAGATTTAGCCCAAGTCTCCACTAAAGCTTTTATTGCCCACTGAAGCATTCCTAACACTTCTGTTATCCTATTCTATTATTTTTCTTGCCGAACCTCAATTCTAAAAACCACAATGAAAATTATTTTATCAAGGTATTTAATCACACTATATTACAATTACCTACCTGTATGCTTCCTCCATTATTATTATTATTGATTGATTGATTGATTGCACTGCACAGCATGTGGGATCTCAGTGTTTTGACCAGGGATCAAACCCGCACCCTCCTGCACTGGAAGGTAAAGTCTTAACCACTAGATTGCCATGGAAGTCCCTGTTTCTGTCAATAAGCAACAGACTCCTTGTGAGCTTAGACTGTTTCTCTTCACCCTTATACCCCCAGGACCTAGCATGTTACTGGGCATACAGTAATGAACAATATTTAATGAATCCATATTTATTAATCTCCCTCAGTTTAACTTCTGATAAGCAAAATTCTGGCTACAAATTTTCTTGGGAGGAATGTTTATAAGTAGAGAATGTTCTTAAAAATTTTCCTTGAATATTGTGAAAAGAAATTGAGTAGCTAGCATCTACAATCATGTCCTCTCTGTTAGTGAAATCTTACTTTATGAACACTACTAATAGCTGTTACATTCTAAGATAAATTTTCTTGTAATGAAAGTTGCCAACAAGGTCATGTGCTTAGAAAATATGGATTATGGTTTTTTATAAGCCCAAGTGTGTCAAGGTATTGATAATGTGGGCAGTATTTTCTCAAGAATGAAGTGTTCCTGAATAATTTTCCCATTACGTCAGTACACAGCATGAATCCAATAGTATTAAACAGATCCTTCTTCTTTATTTAACTTTAGTAGAAAGATTTATAGAATTATATATTATTCAGGTAGGATTTCATCATTGAAGTCACTAACTGAGAACCCAAATAGACAACACTGATATTATTATTCAGTTTTATGGCATATGGGAGCCTTGGCCTCTGTTTTACAATAATCCAGTTTTATCTTGATCAAGTTAAAATTTACCTTACCATGAATACTACTTCTGAAAACCAGGCCTAATCAGCACTTATCATTAAGCAGAAGAATCTATTCAGACATATTGTAGATATATTGCAGTTACTAGAAAAAATATATGACACCAGAATGAACCTCCACTGTCAGACAATGGAAGGCATTTCTGTCCTTAGTTGATCAGGTGGACATTTGTTGTTTGTTCTGCTCAGAGTTCACTTTCCCTTATTTTGGTGCATTTTCATTTGGGGACCCACCCCTTTCTCTTTCATAGTACATGTAGTTTTGGTGGGCCTGACTCTACCCACTCTATTGATTGGGACCATTAGCATTACGATTACAGTGACTGTTCAGGGATTGGCATGCAACTGTAAGCCAATCCAATGAGACTCAGTCCTGTGATAATAAGTACACCTGTTCTTGCCAAGGACTACTGTGTTGAGAGGGTCTGCCTGAGAGTGATACCTCTGCAGGAAAGAATAGAGCTGAGAGAGAGTGATGGAGTCCTAGTAGCATTATTTAAACTGTGCTCGAAGTCAGGACTTTTTTGGGATGTTTCCATTGTCTCAGCTAATAAAGAGTTCGTTTTGGATTTAACTGATTTGAGTTGGGACCTCCATTGCTTACAGTCACAAAGCTCTATCAACTCCAATTTACAAATAGTAGTGTAATGAAATTTAAAAGTTACCTGAAAAAATTATCTGAGGAAAGTTCAAATAGTTCAAATAATAGAAAATATAGAAAATGAATAGTAAACACCTGTAAAAGCACTTTGAAGCTAGTTTCAAAAATTAGACAAATTCTTAACTGGGAATGATAATGAGAAAAGAAGTTACTATATTTTCACTTTCCATTTTTAAATTTCAAAATTTTAAATATAGCAAACTATTTTAGTCATGTTTTGGGCATTAATATTTTGAATAGTATAACTGATATTTAAGTAAAGGCTTTTTCTTTAATTATATGTTTTGAAAAGAGTTAATTCATTCTTAAAAACATTTCTTATGAAATATTTCATACATATGAAAACACATTGGAAAGACAAAACGTAAACATATTAAATGATATAACCAACACCTATCTTCCATTCCTGCCCCAATCATGGTAACCCATGTAATCCATGCTCACCCATACATGTTGAGCAAATGTTTAAATTCCTAACAATAAAGATTGAAGTTGGTCAATATGCCCCTCCTGAACACTCTAATTCTGGTAATGTCAGCCTCAGATTAAATTACATGCATATATGCATATAGTCCATAACTTAACTTTTATATTTTTATGTACATGTATTCATTACTATTATTATTTTTACCATTTTTTTTGCTCAATTTTTAAAAAAAAGTATTAGCTGCACAGTCATGTCTGACTCTTTGCGAGCCTATGGACTCTATGTAGTTTTCCAGATTCCTTTATCCATGGAATTCTCCAGGCAAGAATACTGAAGTGGGTAGCCATTCCCTTCTCCAGGGGATCTTCCTGCCACAAGGATCAAACCAGGTCTCCAGCATTGCAGGCAGATTCTTCACCATCTGAGCCACCAGGGAAGCCCGAATGGAATTAATCCCCTCTACCAAACCCAGTGCTATCACTGTGCTGTGTGTGTGCTAAGTCGTTTCAGTCATGTCCAATTCTTTGTGACCCCAAGGACTGTAATCTGCCAGGCTCCTTTGTCCATGGGGAATCTCCAGGCAAGAATAGTGGAGTGGGTTGCCATGCACTCCTCCAGGGGATCTTCCCAACCCACGGATAGAATGCGTGTCTCTTATGTCTCTTGTTTTGGCAGGTGGGTTCTTTAACACTAGCCACCTGGAAAGCCCTCTTTTAAAAAAAGACTACTTTATTAAGGTATGATCAACATATACAAATCTATACACACTTAATATATACAATTTGATAAGATAAGTGTACAACCATAACATCATCAGCACATCTATGCCATAAATATATCCACCACCTTTAAGAATTTCTTCCTGCTTCAATGTTTATTATTATTTTTTATGTGATAAGTATAAAATATAAGATATACCCTGTAGCAAAATCGTTAGGACTACAGTGCAGCATTGGATCTTGTCTCAAAGCTTCCTTCAATGTTTACCAAGTATTACACAATAAAAAATAAACATTAAAACACAATGGGCAGGTATGGAAGCTTAGACACACAAGTGGAAAGAGAAAATTAATGAACTGGAAGACAAATCTGAAGAAGTTCTCTCAAATGCAACATAGAGAGATAAATGACAGAATATACTACAAGTTAAAAGATATGAAAAAGAGTCAGAAAATTTAACTTAAATCTGAACAGAGTTCCAGAAGGCAAGGGTAGACAGTGTATTGAGCACCAGATTCAAAGAGTAATGCCTCACTCAGTTCAAGTTCAGTCACTCAGTTGTGTCTGACTCTTTGTGACCCCATGGACTGTAGCACGTCAGGCTTCTCTGTCCATCACTAATGCTTGAGCTTCCTCAAACTCATATCCATTGAGTTGGTGATGCCATCCAACTATCTCATCCTCTGTCATCCCCTTCTCCTCCCACCATCAATCTTTCCCAGCATCAGGGTCTTTTCAAATGAGTCAGTTCTTCACATCAGGTGGCCAAAGTATTGGAGTTTCAACTTCAGTATCAGTTCTTCCAATGAATATTCAGGATTGATTTCCTTTCAGATGGACTGGCTGGATCTCCTATCTGTCCAAGGGACTCTTGTGAGTCTTCTCCAGCCCCACAGTTCAAAAGCATCAATTCTTCAACACTCAGCTTTCTTTATGGTCCAACTCTCACATCCATACATGACTACTGGAAAAACCATAGCTTTAACTAGATGGCCCTTTGTTGGTAAAGTAATGTCTCTGCTTTTGATCATGCTGTCTAGGTTGGTCATAACTTTTCTTCCAAGGAGCAAGTGTCTTTTAATTTCATGGCTGCAATCACCGTCTGCAGGAATTTTGGAGCCCAAAAACATAAAGTCTGTTACTGTTTCCATTGTTTCCCTGTCTATTTGCCATGAAGTGATGGGACCAGATGCCATGATCTTAGTTTTCTGAATGTTGAGTTTTAAGAAAACTTTCTCACTCTCCTCTTCCACTTTGATCAAGAGTCTCTTTTTTCTTCTTCACTTTCTGCCATAAGTGTGGTGTCATCTGCATATAGAGGTTATTGATAGTTCTCCCAGCAATCTTGATTCCAGCTTGTGCTTCATCCAGTTCAGCACTTCTCATGATGTTCTCTGCATATAAGTTAAATAAGCAGGGTGACAATGTACAGCCTTGACATACTGCTTTCCCATCTTTGGAACCAGTCTGTTGTTCCATGTCCAGTTCTAACTGTTGCTTCTTGATCTGCATACAGATTTCTCAGGAGGCAGGTAAGGTGGTCTGGTTGTTCCCATCTCTTGAAGAATTTTCCACAGTTTGTGGTGATCCACACAGTCAAAGGCTTTGGCATAGTGAATAAAGCAGATGTTTTTCTGGAACTCTCTTGCATTTTCAATGATCCAACAGAGGTTGGCAATTTGATCTCTGGTTCTTCTGCGTTTTTTAAATTCAGGTTGAACATCTGGAAGTTCATAGTTCATGTACTGTTGAAGCCTGCCTTTGAGAATATTGAGTATTATTTTGCTATTGTGTGAAATGAGTGTGATTATGTGGTAGTTTGAGCATTCTTTGGCATTGCCTTTCTTTGGGATTGGAATGAAAACTGACCTTTTCCAGTCCTGTGGCCACTGTTGACTTTT
>NW_011494747.1:547339-549756 GCF_000754665.1 Bison bison bison | reverse complement strand
ATTGAGTGCAGCACTTTCACAGCATCATCTTTTAGGATTTGAAATAGCTCAACTGGAATTTCATCACCTCCACTAGCTTTGTTCGTAGGGATGCTTCCTAAGGCCCACTTGACTTTGCATTCCAGGATGTCTGACTCTAGGTGAGTGATCACACCATCGTGATTATCTGGGTCATGAAGATCTTTTTTGTATAGTTCTTCTGTGTATTCTTGCCACCTCTTCTTAATATCTTCTGCTTCTGTTAGATCCATGCCATTTCTGTTCTTTATTGAGCCCATCTTTGCATGAAACTTTCCCTTGGTATCTCTCATTTTCTTGAATAGATCTCTAGTCTTTCCCATTCTGTTGTTTTCCTCTATTTCCTTGCAATGATCCTTGAGGAAGGCTTTCTTATCTCTCCTTGCTATTCTTTGGAACTCTGCATTCAAATGGGTATATCTTTCCTTTTCTCCTTTGCCTTTCACTTCTCTTCTTTTCTCAGCTATTTGTAAGGCTTCCTCAGACAACCATTTTGCCTGTTTGCATTTCTTTTTATTGGGGATGGTCTTGATCCCTGCCTCCTGTAGAATGTCATGAACTTCAATCCATAGTTCTCCAGGCACTCTATTAGATCTAATCCCTTGAATCTTGTCACTTCTACTTTATAATCATAAGGGATTTGATTTAGGTCATACCTGAATGGTCTAGTGGTTTTCCCTACTTTCTTCAAGTCTGAATTTGGAAATAAGGAATTCATGATCTGAGAAACAGTCTTGTTTTTGCTGACTATATAGACTTCTTCATGTTTGGCTGCTAAGAATATAATCAATCTGATTTTGGTATTGTCCATTTGTATGTCTATTTCGGTGATGTCCATTTGTATAGTCTTCTCTTGTGTTGTTGGAAGAGGGTGTTTGCTATGACCAGTGTGTTCTCTTGGTAAAACTCTATTAGCCTTTGCCCTGCTTCATTCTGTATTCCAAGGCCAAATTTGCCTGTTAGTCCAGGTATTTCTTGACTTCCTACTTTTGCATTCCAGTCCCCTATAATGAAAAGGACATCTTTTGGGGGTGTTAATTTTAGAAGGTCTTGTAGATCTTCATGGAACCATTCAACTTCAGCTTCTTCAGCATTACCGGTTGGGGCATAGACTTGGATTACTGTGATAATGAATGGTTTGCCTTGGAAATGAACAGAGATGATTCTGTCATTTTTGAGATTGCATCCAAGTACTGCTTTTTGGACTCTTGTTGACTAGGATGGCTACTCCATTTCTTCTAAGGGATTCTTGCCCACAGTAGTAGATATAATGGTCATCTGAGTTAAATTCACCCATTCCAGTCCATTTTAGTTCACTGATTCCTAAAATGTCAATGTTCACTCTTGCCATCTCCTGTTTGACCACTTTTTGTCCTTGATTCATGGATTTAACACTCCCCTTTACCCTAACCCTAGCCTTGTAAACACCTTTACCTCATTTCCCTCCTCCTTTGATGTATTACCCAATCTCTCTACTGGCCAAACTCAACCAGAAAACAGAAACTTCAGGCACCCTGTTCACACTATTTACGTTGGTCAGCATCTCAAGCATAGTTCATAGTGGTGAAGAGTGGAGAATAGATCTAGGTGAGAGCCAATTAAAGAAATTCGGCACAAAACTTTCCTATAAGACTTTAAAAGTTTTGCTTTCACATTTAAAGCTTTATTTTAGTAATTTTTTTTTTGTCATATAACTAGAGTTTAAGATTCAAAATATGTAAAAATTTCAACAATATGAAAAGGCAACCTACTAAATGGGAGAAAATATTTGCAAATCATATATCTGGAAGGAGGTTAATATCCAAAATATATAAAGCACTCATACAACTCAATAGTAAAAAACCCCCAAACTATCCAGTTTAAAAATGAATAGAGGATTTCGATAGACATTTTTTACAAAGACAAACATAAGGTCAACTGCCAGGAGCCACCACAGGAGATCCCACCCATGACAAGGTCATGTAGAAGAGATCTGATGAGCAAGGCGGATCAGAACTCAAGGGACTCCCTGAATCTGCTTGAGCATCTACCCTAAAACCAGAATCTGGCTGTCTTACTATTCTGTGCCTTTCACCAACTCTTTTGACATTAACAGGGGGCTATCCCCGACCACCTTTCTCTGGAAAAAGTCAACTTAGGGCTTTAGTTAATCAGTCTCCTGGACATGAAAGGAATATTTCTATTTTAACCCCTCTGTTGGCATTTTAGCTTGCCTGACAGGTTTATCCATACTCTTGCAATTAACACACATGATTGTTCACAACTCCCCAACCTTGAAAGCCACGGGAAGCCAAAACATTCTAAAAGTCTTAATGAGCATAGAGTCTTTAAAGGGATAAAAAATTATTAAAATAGATAGTACTGGTAAAGGGCTTCATTACTGGGCCAATGCTTGCTGC
>NW_011494747.1:539119-547065 GCF_000754665.1 Bison bison bison | reverse complement strand
GGGTCATAAAATGTCCACAGGCCTCCAAGGTCAGAAGATAATGTACACAACATTGTTTATGGAAAAGGTATATGGAAAAGGATAAAGTCTTGGTCTTGATAAAGACAAAACAGATGTAATGTTTGGGCTGACTCTGTATGACTTTACATCTTTCATTTCTCTCTATGTACAAGTCAAGGTATAAAAGTTTCTTTTGAAAATAAAATTATGGGCCTCACTCACTGAAGCTTGGTCTCCCCTTGTCGTTCTTTTTTCCTCCTTTTTTCCTCTCTGTTCTTTTTTCAGGATGACTCCTTGGAACACAAGAGATTTATTGGCTTTCTGTGTCAATCAGAAAAGATCAAGCCTCTGATCTCTCCACTTTGCTATCCTTATCGCCTAAGCCATCATCCTGAGGGTACCCCTAGATCCTGCTGGGTCTAGCCTAGGGGTACCCTCAGGATGACGGCCTAGGCAATAAGGATAGCTAAGCGGAGAGATCAGAGGCTTGATCTTTTCTGATTGACACAGAAACCAATAAATCTCTTGTGTTCCAAGGAGTCATCCTGAAAAAAGAACAGAGAGGAAAAAAGGAGGAAAAAAGAACGACAAGGGGAGACCAA
The DNA here is from genome assembly GCF_000754665.1 of Bison bison bison. Taxonomy (NCBI): domain Eukaryota; kingdom Metazoa; phylum Chordata; class Mammalia; order Artiodactyla; family Bovidae; genus Bison; species Bison bison. Next base: position 546,463 of record NW_011494747.1, on the reverse strand, counting down.
GCTTCAGTGAGTGAGGCCCATAATTTTATTTTCAAAAGAAACTTTTATACCTTGACTTGTACATAGAGAGAAATGAAAGATGTAAAGTCATACAGAGTCAGCCCAAACATTACATCTGTTTTGTCTTTATCAAGACCAAGACTTTATCCTTTTCCATATACCTTTTCCATAAACAATGTTGTGTACATTATCTTCTGACCTTGGAGGCCTGTGGACATTTTATGACCCTTTTTTGATAAAGGCTGATCAGCCAGAAAACTTGTTTTCCCTTAAAGTGTTTTTTCTTTATTTTTCCCAGCCTCAAAAAGTACTAAACAGAGTTACATTCTCACAGAGCAAAGGTGTAGTGGGTCACAACAAAGAAAGAACCAATTAGCTCAAAGTTCTGATGCGGTTAATTCCAAGGCTGCTACTAGTTTTTCTTACATTCTAACTACGTTAACTAATGTACTCCCAGGTGCACAATGGATAAGGGATATGGACACTTGGCAGCAAGCATTGGCCCAGTAATGAAGCCCTTTACCAGTACTATCTATTTTAATAATTTTTTATCCCTTTAAAGACTCTATGCTCATTAAGACTTTTAGAATGTTTTGGCTTCCCGTGGCTTTCAAGGTTGGGGAGTTGTGAACAATCATGTGTGTTAATTGCAAGAGTATGGATAAACCTGTCAGGCAAGCTAAAATGCCAACAGAGGGGTTAAAATAGAAATATTCCTTTCATGTCCAGGAGACTGATTAACTAAAGCCCTAAGTTGACTTTTTCCAGAGAAAGGTGGTCGGGGATAGCCCCCTGTTAATGTCAAAAGAGTTGGTGAAAGGCACAGAATAGTAAGACAGCCAGATTCTGGTTTTAGGGTAGATGCTCAAGCAGATTCAGGCGGTCCCTTGAGTTCTGATCCGCCTTGCTCATCAGATCTCTTCTACATGACCTTGTCATGGGTGGGATCTCCTATGGTGGCTCCCGGCAGTCAACATACAGTAAAAGATGCTCAATATCAGTAATCATCAAGGAAATGAAAATCACAACCATAATGAAATATCACCTCATACCTGTCAGAATGCTTATTATAAAACACGAGAAAAAAATAAGTGTGGGCAAGGATGTGGAGGAAAGGGAACCTTTGTCCATTGTTGATGGGAATATAAATTGGTATAGTCACTATGGAAAAGAGTATGTAAGTTCCTTAAAAAAAAAAAATTAGAATTACCATGTTACCCAGATATTCTAATTCTGGGTATTTATCTGAAGAAAATGAAAACACTGATCCATAAAGATATATGCACCCATGTTTTATTGCAGTATTATTTACAATAGCCAAGATTTGGAAACAACCTCCAAATCATTTGTTGTTTCCAAATGGATGGAAAAAACATCAGTCATGTCTATCGATGGATGAGTAGATAAAAAATCATACACATGTGTACATACATATGTATAATATTCAGCCATAGAAAAGAATAAAATCTTGCCATTTGCAGCTTCATGGATGGACTTCAAAGGCATTATGCTGGATGAAATAAGTCAGAGAAAGACAAATACAGAATGATGTCTTATATGTGGAATCTTAAAAACAAGAAGCTCATAGATATAGAAAGCAGACTGGTGACTGCCATAGGTGAGGGTTGGGTGGGTAAAATGGGTAAGGGGAGTTGAAACTTTCAAACTTTTAGTTATAAAACAAATAAGTCATGGAGATGTAAGGTATAGCATGTTAACTATAGTTAATAATACTATATTACCTAATTGAAAGTTGCTAAAAGAGTAAGTCTTAAAAGTTTTCATCACAAGAAAAAATATTGTAACTACCTATGGTATCAGATGTTAACTAGAATTATTGTGGTGATCATTTTGCAATATATAAAAATATCAAATCATTATTTCGTACCCTGAAACTAATATAATGCTGTATGTCAATTAAACCTCAATTAAAAATAAAATTTAAAAACACACAAAATATGTAAAAATTTATACTGCATGAGCACAATCAATTGGAAGTGATGCTCCCTTAGTCAGAATTGATGCTACTTTTCATATTGGGTAAGGATATACCTATATACAGTGGCTACATACTGTATCTCATCAGGGCTGGATCCAGATATATAACTTGGGGGTCCTCTTTAAGAAAAAGAATAAATTATGTGTAAAAGAGAATGACTGTTAAGAAGAAAAATTAAAACAAAGTACCAATTTTTTAGAAAGCTAGCAAATATCACAAACCCCACAAAATCCAGGAAAATAGCATAACATTTTTATCAGTGAACTGCCCAACCCACTTTTATATTAATACTACTTCTTTTCCTACATTTTTGATGGCATATACTTTAGTAAACTGCATAGATTTCTTATATTTTGAGGAGTCTTCATAAATTTTGAGGGGCCTTAATAAATTCATCCATTCAGAACATCCATCTTATATGAACAAACTCATATGTTTTGTTAAAAGAGTTTACAAACAAAATAATAAAAGCAATCCTATAGTTTTGAAATGGTCCAGACAGAATTTCACAGTGGCTTGACCATTTAAAAACTTGTTTTTTCAAAATATCTACTTGAGAAGCTTTTGTATTTATTGTGTGATTTTAGTCTCTATAAATATTAATCAGGTCACTATTTTGAAAAAAAACTTTTATAAAACTCTCATTAAAATGGTGAAATTATCCATCTGAACAGAACAAAATGAAAGATCATGATGTTTATCCAAGTCAACAATTTGTCAAATTGAAGCTGCTTTATACTTTCAAGTATTGATCATGTAAACTTTTTAAATTATTTTCATCTTTCTTCTCATCTTTATTTCATGTTTGGGAAGGTATGCACACACACCTATATATATATATAATTTCTTTATCAACTTTTATTTTTATCATTTATGTTTTCTTGGCTATCTTAATTCTTTTCCTTGTCTTCATGACATTAACCATCAGAGTTTTTGGTTCATATTGTTTTGTAATAAGATAGTTTTTGACATTTTAAAACCTTATCTCATTTTAAATTTAGTTTTATTTTTGACATTCCTTAGAATAACTCTTTCTCATCATATTTAATTTTTTGTATAGTTAACAATTATGAAAAACATAAAATTGATTTAAGGCATAGCAAAAGCAGTCAAATGCATTTATCACCAAATGATTCACACTAATACTGCATATTAGTATACAGATGATTATGTTTATATATGTCACTGGAGTGCTTGTCTCTCAGGCCATTCCACTGCATCAGTGCCAGTTTTGTGTACTGCTTTTTCTGGAAACATCAGACTGTCAAAGCAAGGTGCATCAGACACACTAAATATGTGATTCAATAGATTGGGAATGGTGAAACACAGGACCACTTACAGATGTATTTGCTGTTTGTAGTAGTACTATAGCTTTATTCTCTTTGAATATAGGAATTATGGTTGAGTTAAATTACATTTCAGGTGATCCTATCAAAAACGTAATATAGCTATAATTGCAAGCATGGCATTATTTCATGTATTTCTGACAGAAGAGAACTTACATTTTGAAACATCTTATGATTGAAAGAATTTTCCAGACTAGCTTCTGGCTTCTTGCATTTCACACCTCGTTACCTCTTCACTCTCCATATATTTCTGGTGCCAGAGGCCACAGGACATGGTCTATGATATAACCTCTAATCTGTACCTACATATCGTGATGCCAGTTAGGTCTGTAGAATGGATGGTAACAGTATTTCTGGAAGTCATCCTTTACTGGGGCAGCAGCTGGCAATAACTTATATGAACACACAATGTCTTCAAACCACACCAAATTACCCAACTAAATTCAAGTACCATGAATCTCCAAATCGAGTTCCCTTTAGCCATATCCAAAAAAATGCTTACAGACACTCCAATGACAGTCTACACAAGCAGAAATATGGTGGTAAAATAGAGTAGAAAAAGACAATTATCTTAACTAGTATGGTCAGATTAACTTACTTTACAAATTTTGCACAAATATCTTACCACTTGAACCCATTTCTTGTCCCCCTCTCAGGCCTTGGAGGAGGCTCATGCGTGTGAAAGGCCCTATACTTAAGCCTGTGGCCCTAAGTGGGAGGTACAGGTCCAGTTTTATTATTTCCCATATGAATAATCAATTGTCTCAGCACATTTAATGAAAAGTCCATTTTTCTCCTTTTCTGATCTGCAGTCCTGGCTACTATATATTGAATTTCCATATAATTGGGAAGACACTCTCAAATGTGCTCACTGCATGTGGTTCTTGTTTCCCCTTATGGTTGGTTCATTTTTAAAGTTTCCTGGTCTCTTAGTAGATTTCCTTTACTTTCTATAAGCCCAATAACATAAGAAAATTATGTTTTATGCTGGATCTAATTGTTTTACAGGAAACAAGTCTCCAAGAATGTCCAATGTTCTATACTGTCAGAGCAGATGCCCCTGTCCTTGGAATTCTAAATTTTGGTTATCAGATTTTTCAGTTTGAGAATGTCTGGTCATTCTCAATAGTCTCTTATCTTAGTTACATTTTTGAAATATTATTTTATTTTTCTATATTTATTAAATATATACATCTTCTATTCTGCAGATGATAATTTCAATACCTGAAGTCTTTGAGGGTCTGATTCTAGTTATTTACTATTTCTATTGATTCACTGGGTTCTGATTTCTCACAGTATTAGTGATTTTTTTTTTAATTTTAAAAACTGGTTAGAAGAGTTTTTCATTTTATTTTCATGTCCCAATAAGAATATTCCAAATTTTACACATGCTTAAACTTGTTCCTGCTGATATATGGAAAGGCCAAGTCAGTACATTAGTGATTTTTGATTGCGAACATATGTTCAATGGGGCATCTCAGGTAGCATAGTGGTAAAGAATCTGCCTGCCAATGCAGGAGACGTGAGTTCGATCCCTGGGTTGGGAAGATCCCCTGGGAGAGGAAATGGCAACCCACTCCTGTATTCTTGCTAGAAGATTCCATGGGCAGAGGAGGCTGGCAGGCTATAGTCCATGCAGTTACAGAGTCAAACACAACTGATCAACTGAACACAGCAGCACAGCACATTACTGTTGTAATTCTTTGAAGCCTGACTTAAAGGAATGGGGTTTTTCTTCCTAGAGACAATTTGAATTTGTTTCTTCTAGGTGCCTGGGAGCAGTTTCAACCCAAACACTTAAAAATTAGTTTTTGACTTGAAGTTTTTGAAATCAAACAGAAGTGTGTATTTGGGCCACAGATTCTTGATAGTCAGATTGTGGTTTCACATTTTGGTGAGAGAACACCCCCTCATCACTGCTTGCCACTAAGATTGAGACTAATGAGGAAATTTTTTTTTTCTAGTTCACCTTACTATTGGGCTTCCCTTGTCGCTCAGCTGGTAAAGAATCCACCTGCAATGCAGGAGACCTGGGTTTGATCCCTGGGCTGGGAAGATCCCCTGGAGAAGGGAAAGGATACCCATCCAGTATTCTGGCCTAGAGAATTCCATGGACTGTATAGTCCATTGGGTCGCAAAGAGTTGGAGATGACTGAGTGACTTTCACTTATTATTGAGGGTCTAGCTATTTGGGGATGGGGTATAGCTTTATGCATGGATTTCCTATCACAGTGCCTCACAAATTATCTGTGAGCCATCACAGACAACTGTTTTTGTACATATATAATCAAAATTAGTTACTAGAAAAAATGAAATTCTGCTTGGATTGTTACTGCACTATAAAATCTCTAGAAGAGTTTCCAAACACTCTCAATTTCTGTACACATCTCAACATGTATTGGCAACAGATTTTGTAAACCAATCTGCAAACTCCACTTTGAGTAGCACTTACCTTATTCATCCTACCTTTGGCAGGCCCTAAGCTTTATCTCCCATTTCCACACCCAGCCTGAACTTGTGATATAATGATTTTTTTAATTGACTCATGATTTAATTATCTCAGTATTTTTAATTTGGGGTACATTAATTAACTTGTTCTGGCAAGATATGCATATCAGAGCCAACCCTCAAATATCCCACCTTTCTCAGTGGTTTCATTCCCTAAAGGCTTAGTGTAGGAAGGATTTTATTTATTTATTTATTTTTCCAAGTGGGTTTATTTTTTTTAAATTTTATTTTATTTTTAAACTTTACATAATTGTATTAGTTTTGCCAAATATCAAAATGAATCCATCACAGGTATACATGTGCTCCCCATCCTGAACCTCTCCCTCCTCCCTCCCCATACCATCCCTCTGGGTCGTCCCAGTGCACCAGCCCCAAGCATCCAGTATCGTGCATTGAACCTGGACTGGCATCTCGTTTCATACATGATATTTTACATGTTTCAATGCCATTCTCCCAAATCTTCCCACCCTCTCCCTCTCCCACAGAGTCCATAAGACTGTTCCATACATCAGTGTCTCTTTTGCTGTCTCGTACACAGGGTTATTGTTATCATCTTTCTAAATTCCATATATATGCGTTAGTATACTATATTGGTGTTTTTCCTTCTGGCTTACTTCACTCTGTATAATAGGCTCCAGTTTCATCCACCTCATTAGAACTGATTCAAATGAATTCTTTTAAATGGCTGAGTAATACTCCATTGTGTATATGTACCACAGCTTTCTTATCCATTCATCTGCTGATGGACATCTAGGTTGCTTCCATGTCCTGGCTATTATAAACAGTGCTGCGATGAACATTGGGGTACACGTGTCTCTTTCCCTTCTGGTTTCCTCAGTGTGTATGCCCAGCAGTGGGATTGCTGGATCATAAGGCAGTTCTATTTCCAGTTTTGTAAGGAATCTCCACACTGTTCTCCATAGTGGCTGTACCAGTTTGCATTCCCACCAACAGTGTAAGAGGGTTCCCTTTTCTCCACACCCTCTCCAACATTTATTATTTGTAGACTTTTGGATCGCAGCCATTCTGACTGGTGTGAAATGGTACCTCATAGTGGTCTTGATTTGCATTTCTCTGATGATGAGTGATGTTGGGCATCATTTCATGTGTTTGTTAGCCATCTGTATGTCTTCTTTGGAGAAATGTCTATTTAGTTCTTTGGCCCATTTTTTGATTGGGTCATTTATTTTTCTGGAGTTGAGCTGTAGGAGTTGCTTGTATATTTTTGAGATTAGTTGTTTGTCAGTTGCTTCATTTGCTATTATTTTCTCCCATTCTGAAGGCTGTCTTTTCATCTTGCTGATAGTTTCCTTTGATGTGCAGAAGCTTTTAAGGTTAATTAGGTCCCATTTGTTTATTTTTGCTTTTATTTCCGATATTCTGAGAGGTGGGTCATAGAGGATCCTGCTGTGATGTATGTCAGAGTGTTTTGCCTATGTTCTCCTCTAGGAGTTTTATAGTTTCTGGTCTTATGTTTAGATCTTTAATCCA
>NW_011494747.1:512364-539019 GCF_000754665.1 Bison bison bison | reverse complement strand
GGTTAGAAAGTGTTCTAGTTTCATTCTTTTACAAGTGGTTGACCAGTTTTCCCAGCACCACTTGTTAAAGAGATTGTCTTTTCTCCATTGTATATTCTTGCCTCCTTTGTCAAAGATAAGGTGTCCATATGTGTGTGGATTTATCTCTGGGCTTTCTATTTTGTTCCATTGATCTATATTTCTGTCTTTGTGCCAGTACCATACTGTCTTGATAACTGTGGCTTTGTAGGAGAGCCTTAAGTCAGGTAGGTTGATTCCTCCAGTTCCATTCTTCTTTCTCAAGATCACTTTGGCTATTCGAGGTTTTTTGTATTTCCATACAAATTGTGAAATTATTTGTTCTAGCTCTGTGAAGAATACTGTTGGTAGCTTGATAGGGATTGCATTGAATCTATAAATTGCTTTGGGTAGTATACTCATTTTCACTATATTGATTCTTCCAATCCATGAACATGGTATATTTCTCCATCTATTAGTGTCCTCTTTGATTTCTTTCACCAGTGTTTTATAGTTTCCTATATATAGGTCTTTAGTTTCTTTAGGTAGATATATTCCTAAGTATTTTATTCTTTCCGTTGCAATGGTGAATGGAATTGTTTCCTTAATTTCTCTTTCTGTTTTCTCATTATTAGTGTATAGGAATGCAAGGGATTTCTGTGTGTTGATTTTATATCCTGCAACTTTACTATAGTCATTGATTAGTTCTAGTAATTTTCTGGTGGAGTCTTTAGGGTTTTCTATGTAGAGGATCATGTCATCTGCAAACAGTGAGAGTTTTACTTCTTCTTTTCCAATTTGGATTCCTTTTATTTCTTTTTCTGCTCTGATTGCTGAATAGTTGAATATGTTGAATAGTAATGGTGAAAGTGGGCACCCTTGTCTTGTTCCTGACTTTAGAGGAAATGCTTTCAATTTTTCACCATTGAGGATAATGTTTGCTGTGGGTTTGTCATATATAGCTTTTATTATGTTGAGGTATGTTCCTTCTATTCCTGCTTTTTGGAGAGTTTTTATCATAAATGGATGTTGAATTTTGTCAAAGGCTTTCTCTGCATCTATTGAGATAATCATATGGTTTTTATTTTTCAATTTGTTAACGTGGTGTATTACATTGATTGATTTGTGGATATTGAAGAATCCTTGCATCCCTGGGATAAAGCCCACTTGGTCATGGTGTGTGATCTTTTTAATGTGTTGTTGGATTCTGATTGCTAGAATTTTGTTAAGGATTTTTGCATCTATGTTCATCAGTGATATTGGCCTGTAGTTTTCTTTTTTTGTGGCATCTTTGTCAGGTTTTGGTATTAGGGTGATGGTGGCCTCATAGAATGGAAGTTTACCTTCCTCTGCAATTTTCTGGAAGAGTTTGAGCAGGATAGGTGTTAGCTCTTCTCTAAATTTTTGGTAGAATTCAGCTGTGAAGCCATCTGGACCTGGGCTTTTGTTTGCTGGAAGATTTTTGATTACAGTTTCAATTTCCGTGCTTGTGATGGGTCTGTTAAGATTTTCTATTTCTTCCTGGTCGAGTTTTGGAAAGTTGTACTTTTCTAAGAATTTGTCCATTTCTTCCACGTTGTCCATTTTATGAGCATATAATTGTTGATAGTAGTCTCTTATGATCCTTTATATTCCTGTGTTGTCTGTTGTGATCTCTCCATTTTCATTTCTAATTTTATTGATTTGATTTTTCTCCCTTTGTTTCTTGATGAGTCTGGCTAATGGTTTGTCAATTTTATTTATCCTTTCAAAGAACCAGCTTTTGGTTTTGTTGATTTTTGCTATGGTCTCTTTTATTTTATTTGACCTTTCATTACCATTTTGGAACCTATAGAATTGACCAATGTCACCATCTCCACATTTATATTTGTATACTTTTAAAAATTTTATATACTTCCTATCTTATTTACTTTTACATTGTAAATAAGAGTAGAGATTCACATTCTTACACACACCAAAATGTTTGATACTTTGTCTCAAAAGATCAATGAAAGGCAGACAGGCGGACAGTGGGTGAATGCTTGCAACTTTGAAATTTAACTTAACGTCTTTTTTGTGTTTCATTTAGGGTCATCATCTACCAATGATTTGAAAGTTGTGGATCTCATATGTATATGATTTAATTTCCATTGTGTTAAGATTATTCAAATACTGGTCAATAATTTCTACTCATCAGCAAGAAATGAATTTATCGTCTAAGGATACTTAAAGGTATTTTTTTGTAGGCTAATTGCTTTTCCAAAGCTCTTTTAATTATAGAGGAATAGTACCCTATTTTAAACTCCTTTTCCCACAGATTTACTCATTTTTGCCCCTGACATCACATTTTATCTTTTTACAGATTTTTTGGATGTGAACCAAATTTTCTTGAAGAGTACTTCTCTATTTTTCCATTAGTTCAAAGGTTTGTAGTTTTGTGGACCAAACAAATATTTCTGAAGATGTTTATTATGGCTCATTAAATAGAAGTAAGATCTAAAGGTTAGCACATAAGCTGGGAAGCTAAAAGTTTTGTATTATAATGCAGTTTGCCACATGAATGTGTGACAAAGTGCTCACTAGGAAGATAGTGATTGTATATCCATCTTGTGTTAGTTTCTTCATTTAACCAAAAAATTATTTAAAAGTATTAATAATAATTAGTTGAACTGGGATTCTATGAAGAAGATCTCAGAGATGTGTGAACTTGGGCCTCAGTTACTGTAAGGGCACATGTATACATGCTAGTCCAAAGGACTGCTAAGTAGAGTGTACAAGCATCTACCCCCTTCTTAAGCAGCTCAACATCACTCAGGGCATTATTTAAACAGTCTCTGTGCCTGTTAATGAATAACCATGAGGCTGTAGCCACATATTTGAGCCTGCATTCTGTTCAGTTCAGTCACTCAGTCGTGTCCGACTCTTTGCAACCCCATGGACTGCAGCATGCCAGGCCTCTCTGTCCATCACCAACTCCCAGAGCTTACTCAGACTCATGTCCATCAAGCTGGTTATGCCATCCAACCATCTCATCCTCTGCCGTCCCCTTCTCTGCATAATTAATAGTATAATGCACGTAGAAAAGTCAAGTTGTAGAAGTTAAGAAACCACAAAAGAGGGGAAGATTGGAAAATAAACTTGGTCACATAAATTCAATGTTAAGAAAGCCATGGTGAGAGATTCACAAGAGGTTACTACTTACAGAGTGAAGAGGGGGACCTCCTGGGAACTGAAGACCTTCTGGGATTAAGTGCAGCTGGACCTGAACCAAGTATCAGTGCTTTACTGTGTGTGTTAGTTGCTCAGTCATGTCTAACTCTGCAACCCCACGAACTGTAGCCCATCAGGCTTCTCTGTCCATGGAATTCTCCAGCAAGAATCCTGCAGTGGATTGCCATTCCATTCTCCACAGGGTCTTCCCAACCTAGGGATCGAACCCTGGTCTCCTGAGCTACAGGGAAGTCTTGCTACTTTATAGCTTATTTCAAGCAGCAACCTTGGGATCAAGCATGGCCAGATTTGATCCCAGGCTCCTTTTCTTGCTGAGTGCCCTGGACAAATTACTTCTGTGAATCTCAACTGTATTTCTTAAAAAATGAGGATATCTACTTCACAGGCCATGGGGCTTCCCAGGTGGCTCTAGTGGTAAAGCACCTGCCTGCCAGTGCAGGAGACTTAAGAGCCTCAGGCTCGATCCCTGGGTCTGGAAGTTTCCTTGGAGAAGGAAATGGCAACCCACTCCAGTATCTTTGCCTGGAAAATCCCATGGACAGAGGAACATGGCAGGCTACAGTCCACGGCGTAGCAAAGAGTCAGACACAACTAAAATGACTTAGCATGCACTTCACAGGCCAATGTAAGAACTAAATGAGATAACCTGACATTGGGTAAAGACATCCCATGCCTTGATGCCCAAACCAGCATCAAAGTTTGCAATGGTTAAGTGCTGTACTCTAAAATGTGACTGTTCAAGTCACTGCTCTCTCACAATTACAGCTGTGTGATCTTGGACAAGTCACTTGACCTCTCTGTGCTTCAGTTTCTTCATATGTACTATTAATAATATTTTCCCCATTGGGTTATGAGGATTAAAGGAGTTAATTTATGCTTGGCACATAATAAACATTTTAAAAGTGTTTACCTAAAAATGTTCAGTAGTCTTGGATACTTTCTAGAAGTGATTCATTTTATTTTAGGTTATATTCACATAACTGGACAGAAAGGTGTTAACAGTCTTGCCAGCTGCCAGTGTCTTCTAACTGAGGCAACACTGCCTGCCTGCGGGGAACAGGTGGTGGTAACTTACCTCGGGTTGACGTGGATAGTTGCAAGGTAGGTCCCGGTGAGAACCTTTGGAGCCAGCAGCCAGGCTGCTTCGTTACTTGTTACTGACATTGAACAAATTAACATTTCTGACCATCTCCTCCCTTGTGACATGGGGATAATTTTTGCCTCTCTGAGTGGTGTGAGGATTAAATAGAGGTAACTTACCTACAGCCCAAAGCCTGCACCAGCACAGAGCGGCAGCAGTAACGATGATTACATCAAATATATACAGCAGTTAAGTCCTTGGAGATTCTTAAGGGAGGGAAACCAGAAGGTAGCCAGAAGTGGCCCTTTTACCTGTCTGATTTCGGCCTGGAGAAGAGGAAAACCACCAATCTCTTCCTTTTGCAACGAGGTAACTATAGAGGTCTCCCCTTTGAAAGATTACCTTTTCACACTCCTCCTTGTCGCTCCTCAAAGACACTGTTCCTTCTAATTTTATAATCTCATTTCTCTACGTGCGGGTTTATCTGGGCTTGGTGGCGAGCCAAGGTTGGGTGGAGAGAGGCATTAAAACCTGGCAACCTGGCTCTGGATGCCGCAGGGCTCCTGCCAGCCGTCCTCGGTTAAAAACGTGCTTTTTATTTCCCTTTCCCGCAGCCTCCTGTGCAGCAGCTCATTACCACCCGCTTCAATCACCGCTGCCAGCATCTCCCCAGAATATTTCCCCCTCCTCCCGCCCCGTCTCAGGGACATTGGTCGTAGCTGACATTTAAAGGAAATAAACACCGATTTAAAAAATTACAACCATCTCCGCCTGAAGAACCCAGCAGCAATGAATAACAGAACAGTCCAGAGAAGAGCGCCTGTCGGGGCTCAGCTCCGCAAGCCCTTCCCGCCACACAATTCCCCACACCCGAGCATCACAAATAACCATTTCCAGGCACCACTTGAGGCTGCCAATTCTACTTTCGCTTAATCTCATTTTAAATTCCAGCTACAGACGCGGCTCGGTCGCTGCGGCGAGGAGCGGGGCGGGGGTCAGCGGGAGGGACGCAAGGCCTAGGTCTGAAAGAAGCGCAGGGGCCCCTCGCGGTTTGGGGTCTCAGGCGGATCCCCAGAACCAATGCGGGCCGCCCAGGCTCCGAGGTGGGCGAGCCCCGAGGGGCGCTAGGCGCAGCCCGCGCAGACAAAGAAGCCGGCGCCAGCACAGGTCCCCACCGCCCTTCTCCTCCTCCGCGCCTCCTCTCAGAAAAAAAAAAGAGGGAAATCTGAGGGCCAAAAGGAGACCGTCCAGTCCTTTTGCTCCTCCAGACACCTAGGCGGGAGCGTCTCTCTGAGGCGTTTAAGTCCCTCAGGGCAGATTCGTGGACTCCGTGGCCCCGACCCCGCCCGGCGGCCCTTTAGAATGCGAACTGGGCTTCGGCGCCGGGACTCCCGAGAGGCGTGCGCCCAGCGCAGCGCGAGGTGCGGCGAGCGAGCCCGAGTGGGCGGGGGCCAGGCGGGCGCGCGCCGTGCGACGCGCGGGGGCGGGGGAGCGGCCGGGACACGTGTGGGCAGCGGCGGGGGGGGATTCGGCGCCCGGGGCTTTAAGAAGGTGTGGAGGGGGGTGGGAGCTTTCCCAGGCCTGGCCGAGGGGCGTCGCGCAGAGGCGGCGGCGGCGCACCGAGGCAGCGACCGTCCCGCTCCCGGCGTCCGCAGCCCGGCCCCGCGCTCCCGCGGGCCAAAGAAACTTTGGGAGCAGCGGTCTCCCGCGGAACTTCCCGGCGGGGCTCGGCGCCCGCGCCCGCGCCCGCTCTACTCCGTCCGCCGCCTTCTCGCATTCTCTCCAAGCGGCTACTCGGTCCCGGCGCCTCCAAAACTGAATGAGAGAGCGGCACTCAGGGCGCGCGGTGGCGGCGGCGGCGGCATGGAGCGCAGTTCCTGGGCCCCGCGGACTTTCCTCCTGGCGCTGGTGCTGGGGGCGACGCTGAGGGCGCGTGCGGCGGCGGGCTATTACCCTCGCTTTTCGCCATTCTTTTTCCTGTGCACTCACCACGGGGAGCTGGAAGGAGATGGGGAGCAGGGCGAGGTGCTCATTTCCCTGCACATTGCGGGCCACCCCACCTACTACGTTCCGGGACAAGAATACCATGGTAGGTACCTCAGCATCTCTGCTCTCACCGGCCAGCGCAGCTTTGTACCGCTTTCCTTCTTCCCAGGGGCCATTTAAACCTGAACCGTGACAACCCTTACCTCAGCTTTGCGCTCGGAGGAGGGAGAGAAAACAAACTTAGTGGGGGAGAGAGTTGCGAGTTAGAATTTATTGACCGGTCGCCCCCCACCCCGACTCCACACGCTCCCCTCACGCGTCTCTCCGAGAGGAGCAGGTTCTAGGCAGGGAAAGGCCGGAAAATTTGGTCCTCCTCACTCGTGGTTCTGACAGCTGACACTTGAATGAATTCGCGCCTCTTGTTTCCTTAACCCGAGTCCTCGGATTCCAGACCTTTGTCCCTGCTCTCGTTCCCCCTGCAGGGCAGCCGAGTGGCGCTAGGCTGTGCGGACCCGCTGGTGACAGATTGACGCGCCCGGGTCCGCAGCCGCCCCGCCGGTCGCCCGCTCGCCGCAAACTTCCCGCAGCTTCTCGGCCAGGGGTCCTTCTCGGTTCCTTCGTAGTCAACGGCCCTCCTGACAGGGAGCGGCTGCTTCCAGCGCTCTATTCTAAAGTGGCGTTGAAAATGTCAGGAAATGGTGTGTTTTTTTCCTAAGTCTCCTCTTATTTTAACGTGCCTTTTCTTTCTAGAACGATCTCTGTGATATTTATTAATGATTATGTCTTTTTAATCTGCACAGCTTTAATTTCCAGGTAGGGACTGGAAGTTCCTTATAATTTAAAGATACCTTTTGAAAAAGGATCATTATGGAGCCCTTCATCAAAATTAAACATGATTGAAGAGGTACAATTTAGCTGCAAGCAATAGAATGTTGTGTAGTGCATGCATTTTTGATGTTTTAAGCTAGTAAATGGAGTATGTGGGAAAATAAGATATTGTCTATTTTCTATTATTTCTATTATTTCCTGGAACTTCTGAATATTTCTCTTTACTTCCATGGCGCTTTTAAGCGGCAACAGGCACTATTTAATTAGAATCTAAAGGCAAAAATACTGATACCCAACCAAATAGAAACTGTTGTCTCGTGATTTCATGTTACAGTTTCCATTTTTTGTGGGCTAACAGTTATTGGCATAGCAGGAGATAATCCACGGAGCAGCTGGCATTTGAGATAAACATGGATATAAAAATGATAAGAAATCTCAAGTTTTCTAGTTTAAAAAATCCTTCATATCCGCTTTAAAATATTTAGTCTAAATGCTTACTAGAGATTTAAAATAGTACTTTAAAAAAAAATAAAATAGTACTTTTACAGCTTTCTTGTGGCATGGCGGCAGCCTTGTCTGTAAAGCAGAAGTCTAATTTGGTGGAATTTCAGACTTTGGAATATTAATTTTCTGTAACTAGTTCCCTCTTTTAAAGCACTTATTGTGCTTACTCTCAAGAGCAGTCTGATGTTTTCCTGAGTTCATGAGAATCTTTTAAGGAAAAGGACCAGCCAATATGATGCCAACTCAGACCTCACCCGAAGACCAATGCATTGAACCTGTCACTTGGTGTGAGTCTTAGTGAAGGTGTAGAGAGTCAAGGCTGGGCTAAAAGATGTGGTTGTCAGGTTGTGATAGAAGACCTATGGTAATACAAAGCCTCATTTCTGCCCTCTCTGTTTCCATATCCTTTGTAAGGTGCCAGCATAGAAAACTTAAAAATACCAAACTATGACATAGCCTTTGCTTTTGCTATGAAGCTAGCAAATGTAAGTCAACCTAAGACTGACCATAATCACATTCTAAGTCTAAAAAGAAATACATGATAGAGAGTAAGATTGCAGTGTAACACTTCAAGTTGCATGTTGTGTGGGAAAGTCTCAACATCTACCTCTTCCATCACTAGAAAAGGTAGAGAACTTTTATCATGTAAGTTTAAGATGATCAAATCATTCTAAACTTTGTGAATGGTTTTTGTAGGATTTTAAATTCCTGTTACCTGTTTTGTCAAATATTTAGATTTTGAAACTGGCTGTAGCTATAGGCCTTCAGTAAGTTTTTCCTTGTGAAATTTTCTACAGGTAGAAGAACTGTTTAAAAATGAAATGATGCTTACACATGTCTCCTTTTTTTATAGACTTTTGGAAATTAATGTTTAAAATTAATTATGTAACATCTATTTAAGAATTGAACTGATAGTAAGAAATTTTAACCTAATATACTGTTGTAGTTAGGTTAGGAGGTTATTTGGCCAATTTTTTTTTAAACTAAGAAATACAAAATATTAGCTTCAGACTTTATTTCTAATTTTTTAAATTTTTAAAATGTAACAGTTATATCAGGAAAACTCTATCTTATCTATGATTTACACTGAACTCAGCATTTGAGGGAATGATTCTGGGGTACAGCTGATGACTGTTACTTTTTTACCTAAAAGAATGCATTGAGACAGAGGTAGTGTGTATAGTGCTACCTAACACAGAACATGACTGGAGATCAGGCTGTGTCAGCTACCCTCTGAGACTTGTGTCTGTGACAGAATAAGAGATGGAGATGCAAATATCAGAGTTCAATATTATGGGTCTCTGTATGTGTAGTATTTGTTTAAAGATTTTTGTTGAAAATCTTCTGGAAAAAAAAAAAACACAACAAAAATGCAATACAAAGAATTTGAAATTTGTGTATCTAACAGAATTGTCAGATATTCCTATCGTCAAGTAGTGTATTCATCTGTTCACAGTTTTGGAAGCTCTACTAATTCTCATCACTTGATCACTTGGTACCTCTATTGTCAGCTTCTTGTATCTTTTAAATCTGTTGTCTGTGACTTTCTTGAAAGGGCATCGTTAGTCACAATGAGCCGTGGTGTCTGCATGATGAGTTTAGAAACTCGGCAGTAAGAGGTTATGGTTGTATATTTAGCAATATATGTCTATGTGTATGTATATCATGTTGAATTAGGAAAGTCTCAGGGTCGGAGCAATTTTTCCTAGAATTTCCTTTTTTGGCACAAATCTCCAAATATGGTCAGTTTCCACAGCATGGTTTCCAGG
The DNA here is from genome assembly GCF_000754665.1 of Bison bison bison. NCBI lineage: Eukaryota > Metazoa > Chordata > Mammalia > Artiodactyla > Bovidae > Bison > Bison bison. Next base: position 529,644 of record NW_011494747.1, on the reverse strand, counting down.
CCCATACCTTAATTTCTTTTTTTTTGGTAGAAAATTGCAAATGATGGGAAAATAGGAAATGGAAACCTAGATGGTCCAGTCAGGTAGCCATTCTCTTCCTAAGCCACACCTGGCAATTCACTGCTCCTTCTTCTAAGGACCAGGTCATGATTGTGAAACAAGCAAAGATTGAGTTGATGTCTGCACCTTTTCTTTCCCCTGATAATCCCTCTTCTTCACCCTGACTCCTTAGGCTTTTGTTTAAACCAATTTGTAGTGAATGTGACTTGTCAATGTTTTATTCTCCCACAGTCTTAATTACAACTGTGGAAAGAGGTTTTTCCCTTTTTGTTTAAAAGAATTTGGACATCATTGAACAGACAGATAGTATATTTTGAACTAGAAAGATTTGGATAAACCTGACATCCTGTAATAAGAAAATGCCAACTCACAGGATGGGCTTTATTCAGTCATCAGAAGGGAGAGGTCAGATATAAGAGAAAAAAAAAACACATTATCTGTGAAAGCCTAAGTAAATGAGTCTGTGAAAAGTGCCTGAGCTTCCATGAGACAATTCAGATATGAGACAATTTCTCTGAATTTCTAAAAAGACTAGAATACCCATTATTACAGTGGCATAAGGTGGGGGAAATGTTCCAATACAGTGAAAAATATGCTCTAAAATATTGATAGAGGAAAAGTATCTGTTTTAAGCAGAACTGAATAGGTAATAAAGCATAATGCTTTATAAAGGGGATTTGATTATATTTTGTAAATTTGGTATCACTACTGATAGTTCTTCTGTCCTACATTTTCATTCTATTATTTATTTAATCATATTGTGGAGTGTGTGGGAAAACAAACTTCAACTGCTAAAACAGAATGTTTACGTAAAAAAGGTAAAATCAGAATAAAGTATTTAGGGTATTTTGTTGTAACCATTATTGGTATTATATTAAATGTGTTCTGGAATCAACTGGTTGCCATTTAAAAATCACCATTCAAAGGCAGTGCAATATAATGACTTCAAGTACTAGAATGATGTGTATGTCAGATACAATTTTTGGTAATATACTCCAGATTAAATTTCTTTCAAGGGAATGATTTTTTTAAAATTTGAATTAAATAACAATTATTTGAATTAATATTGCAGTTATTTGAATTAGCAATTATTTGAATTAATAGCAACCTGCTATTGCTAAGGTAACTGGGTTATTGATTGGGTGAGTATATATTTGTTCTTTATATGTCTCTCACTCTGGAATCAGCATATTTAAACTCAGAATCATTTGTCAGATGCAATTTATAAGTGAACTACATCTGTGTCCTGCTTGTATATAACTATGAAAACTGAATATTTTAAAGCATTTTCCTCTACTTGTCTGATATTTCATCTCGTACTCTACAACTTATTTCAAATATATGTTACTGATGTGGTTCAGATTGTTTCTTAAATCATATAAACATTGATTTAATATATATTCCCTGTGTGAGTTTCAAAAAATTAGGTCTTTAGAATCATAATTGAAAACATCTAATTTAGGCAGATGTTCTTACTTCAGTCATAGCACTACATTACTAGAAATTATTTAATTAGAATATTTTCCTCTAATTTTTATGAATCTTTATTTTAAACTATTATTTTTGTTTTCATCAAAAATGTTAAAGAATAAAAGTTGTATCATTGTAATCATATATTTTTATAGAACCATCTTATTCCAATAAATTTGTCTTTTCACCTTTAAAAAATCATAGGTGTTTTCACATTTTTTCCCATAAATTAGTTTCATTCAAAAGATATTATCTAGAACTTATCTTTGATTTATTTTTCCCCTGCCTGGAATTGGTCAGCTCTATAGATGATCTGGAAATCTTACATTATTAGTTATATAGGATATATTGCATATTAAGCCATACTTGTTCTTCCAATGACTTTAGATGGCACCTTGACAGTTATTTATTGTGTCTTTAATGTTCACAAATAGTCACTAATGCATGTATATTTGAAATATATTTCAGGTAGCCTTTACACTGGAAAAGCATAAATGAGTTACTGGTACTTTTTAAACACTGGCATTAAAAAATCTTGTATATATTCTCACACAAAAATATAAAGCTCTTTCTTCTTTTAAAAAATTCTTTATGTGATATAAAAATAGAAAAAAATAGATAACCCTATACTCAGTGCTTTTAGTTAGAATGGGTAGATTCAGTGTGCAAAGAAGTGCTTTGAACTATGATTGGGTGATGACATAACACACGTATGATAAAGAAAATTCATTTATCTAAATGTTTTGGCTTCAATGATAACTTGGGTGATTAATCCACCCCTCTCCTACCCCACTGATTTTAAAGTTATTTATAAAATAATAAAGCTGTATCAATCTTATTAAACTTAAAGAAATATTAAAAACACATTTTCAGAAATTGGAACTGAATTTTCAGATATGAAGATTTCTTAATGACTGTTCAAACACAAGAATGGTATATTTAAAAAAAAAATACTCTTGGCTCTCAGGAAATTCCACGTGAGGTGATCTCACTTTGGTGTCTCTTGTTTAGCTTAGAGAGTAATTTTTGCCATGGTCACCTGCCATGCCCATCTCATTGAAGGCAGAGCTTCTGAAGGGTTGAATGCTGTGCCTATGGGTTAACCAATTATTTCTAACATGTGCTTCTCTAAAACTACTCATATTTTTCCTTTTTATTTGATGTCCTGTAGGAGCGAAGGGTAGCAGCTGGATTTGGGGTGTGTAAATGGCAACCCACTCCAGTGTTCTTGCCTGGAGAATCCCAGGGACGGGGGAGCCTCGTGGGCTGCCATCTATGGGGTCGCACAGAGTCAGACATGACTGAAGCGACTTAGCAGCAGCAGCAGCAGCAGAAGGATCACTACAAATGTACAGATGTTGATTTATGGCTTAAGGCAGCTCTAATTATTAAAAAAATGTAATTAGATAGCTTTTGAATGCCACAAAGAGATAGTTATAGGAATTATGAGGTTCCCAAGTAAACATTGAAAACCTAGGTTATCTCTCAATGCTAATTTAGCTTTCTTTAGAAACATAAAACTTTGTTTGGGAAACAAATTAAATTTTATTGATTAAAGGACTCTTTGAAACTGTATGCGAACTCATGAGTGTTTCAAATAGCCCTGGTTACTGATGGATGCTGTTGCCCGCATACCAAGGGACATGAAGAAGGAGTGATAGTGGTTTACCAATAAGTGCTACGCTCGCCTCAGAATCATCATTCTCTGCCTTTCCTGCTCTGACCCTGTCTCCTTACACCTGTATCTCACGTGTTTTCTCCCATGTCCCCTGTCTTCCTCCTCCTATTTTTTTTTTCATTTTCTTTTTTCTTTTGCTCTTTCCCCTCACATCACAGGGCCTTGTCTTCCCTCTCCTCTTCCTTCTTCTTTCCTGCTTCAAAACTTGATTCCTTTGCTCCTTTAATTCTTTCTCTTTCTTCCTTTCAGATTTACTGTCACTGTCTCAACCTTTTTTCTCTCCTCTTTAGCATGAAAAATATTAATATATATACAGACAGTGTGTAATTACCATGTATTTTATTCATTGGATATTTATAATAATAAAAGTGGATGAGTTGGCTCCTGTATTTCTCTCAAAAAAATAGCTTCATCTTTCTGTGACATGCACTTGCCCTTTTTAAAAATCATAGGATAGTTATTCCTAATAGGAAAGTAAGGTTCTTCCTCCTACACTGTAAAATCTCTCAGAAGAACTTTCAAGCCAGTAGCTGTTTAATTCTGAGTTAGCTACTTTCCCCACTGTCAGCTATGGAGTCAAACTGCAGAATCAGAAGTCTGTGTATGGAAGCATATGTATATAAATATATATATACACACACACCATGAGGAAGAGGTACAGTTTAGGAAAATGCACACTGAATTAGCTTAACTCTAAAAGGTAGGTTGATTTGATGTCTTGAATGCTTGAGTTCATAAAGACTTTTCTAATAAAGGGATGGACTGTTTCTATCATCACCTCAGTCACCTCAAGTTATATCCTTTACTTTCTAGTCTCTTTGCTAAGACTCCTAACAATTGTATAGCTATGAAATAGTGATGCCACCTTTCAGGGTACCTGGCACTTAACAGGTTATAAAGAGGGTAGAGACCTTGGCATGAACACTAGATTGGGTGTCAAAAAGGGAGGTTTGTTGCTCTGGGGTAAGTTCCACAGTCTTTCTTCATTAAAACCTATTTTAGGGACTTTCATACTGGTCAAGTGACTCAAGACTCCATACTCCCAATGCAGGGAAACCCTTGGTTGGATCTGTAGTCAGAAACGAGATCCTACATGCTACAACAGTATTCTTGCCTGAAAAATTCCATGGACAGAGGAGCCTGGTGGGGTACAATCCATGGGGTCATAAAGAGCCAGGCACTACTGAGCAAGATAATGGTGGTGGACAAGGAGTTCAGCAGGAACTGAAGGAAATAACTTGAGGTGACTGAGGTGATGATAGAGACCATCCCTTTACTAGAAAATGCTTTATGCAGTCAAAGTTTATACCTGAACAGCTGTATCAGCCCTGGAATACCTCTTATGGACTTCTTGTATCTTAAGAGAAATCAGTCAAGTTCTTGTTATTTGCACCTGTGTAATTCTAATTATTTCTTCTAAACACATAAATGATCCATTTTGCATTCTCTTTTAGATTTGTCCCAATTCTTGTATTGAGCTCTGAAGTGCTCTGGTTCTCCCATAGAATTACTTTTGGTCACATTGATGGAACTATGATATTTAGTAAGACACTTTTGATGATACATTTTCAGAGTTTCCCTCAAGATGTACTATTAATACTTCTGCAGGTGGCAAAAGAGTGCATTGTATGCTAACTTTTTACTGATGTTTTGAGAAGGTAACCTGTGCCCTACCTTTAATTACTGGAGTTTCTTGTAACTGATAATTTATGCTAGTGAGTTTGTTTATAAACTTTATTTCCTGTCAGTCCTATTTGTCTAAAATGCAGCATCACCATGTGTAAATCCTGTTGACACTTAAAATACTTAGATGTGTGACATGATTGTGAACATGAGCTCTGCCCCAACCTTAACCTTGTTTGTTATGTCTGGCTCAGCCTCTAGGACCAAATCCAGTATTGTCATTTCTCTCTTGCTTGCTGCATATTGACAGAGGAAACAGGCATCTCAGCCTTACCTTTAGGAACATAGAATCTTTTTGTTTAGGCCACCTTTGTTATGAATGTTGAAATATCCTATGATCATAGTTGCAGATGTTTTCTTACTTCCTTATTTTTCATGTAAACATTTCCTGTAACCTCGTCCTGCAAAAAATGTTACATGTCCAGTGTTTGTGATGGAGGAATATAAAGAAATTAGTTGGTTGTAGGCCTTTTTTTTTTGAAAGATGAGTTCATATTCCCATTCCAGGCACTGATACTATCAAAAAAATTTTAGAAAGGTAACTCAGGAACTTGGGAATAAATTAATAACAACAACATTAACAATAGCAAGCCCTAAAGAAGCCCTTAGTATGTGTCAAGTACTGATCTATATGCTTTATGTTAAATGTTAATTCATGTAATTTTCACAAGAACCTCATGAGGTGGGTATTGCTATCCTCCTTTTTGGAGATAAAATCTAAGTCACAGAAAAATAAGTGTTTTTTGCCCAAGATCATAAAACTGTCATGCAAGAGTGCTCAATCCGTCTTGCTTCAGAACCCATATTTTTATCTAATATGCATTTATTTTTAGAAATGAGAATTATTTCAAGAAAGAGATAATAAAACATTACAAAAGACATTTTAACAGAGGGAAAATAAGGAAAAGTGAAAGCTAATTTTGTTATTTAAAATAAAGACTACAAAATGAAAACCACAAAGATTATATCCATGCCAAACAAGACCAGGATTAAAAAAAAAAAAAAGACCAGGATTTTATAGTCCTAAATATTCCTTGACTAGAATCACCTTCCAGACAAAGCACAAAGCAGTTGACTTAAAAAAGTTAACATGCCTTTAAACTATCATCATGAATAGAAATATGAGGAAGTGATTCGCAAATTTTGCTGAAATTTATTAACATTTTGATGAATGTAATTTTAGTGAAGATTTTCAAGTAAATAGGGAATTTCTTCTCTGACTTACTGTTAGAACTTGAGTAGGACATGAATATAAGAGGAAAACTGTAAATTTAGATATAGAGACATTTTAAAAGATTTTCATTGCAGTGCATCTATTTGTAACATATTTCTTTCTTTAGGAAATTCCTTCAAGTGTTACCAGTCTGTGGGTAGAGCCTGTGAAGTTGAGTAATGGGCTTCACAGCGAAAGTCCTGGTGACAGTCCAGAGTGTTGTGCAGTGTCTGACCTTGCTTGTCTATCACTGTCTCACAGTGATAGAGATGCCAGTGGAATAACGAGTTGCTTTATACTTGCCTTTGTAGGGTTATTTTTCAGATGTGAATCAGATTTTTAAATATCACTTTCTATTGAGCTTATTTGAATGAGGAGGAAAAGGGCTAAGCATCATCTCCTGCCCTTGTCCCCAAATTAATTCACCTTCTACCAAGGAGGGCAGAAGTCAGTTGGAGGTTTGGTGCAACCAGGTGAGGTGACACATGAATTATGGTAGTAATACCAGTGTTTCCGAAGAATTGATGCTTTTGAACTGTGGTGTTGGAGAAGGCTCTTGAGAGTCCCTTGGACTGCAAGGAGATCCAACCAGTCCATTCTAAAGGAGATCAGCCCTGGGATTTCTTTGGAAGGAATGATGCTGAAGCTGAAACTCCAGTATTTTGGCCACCTCATGCGAAAAGTTGACTCATTGGAAAAGACTCTGATGCTGGGAGGGATTGGGGGCAGGAGGAGAAGGGGACGACAGAGGATGAGATGGCTGGATGGCATCACCGACTTGATGGACGTGAGTTGGGAGTGAACTCCGGGAGTTGGTGATGGACAGGGAGGCCTGGCGTGCTGCAGTTCATGGGGTTGCAAAGAGTCGGACACAACTGAGCCTCTGAACTGAACTCAGCTGAACTGAACCAGTGTTTCCTGAATTGTCACCATTGTAATTTATCCTAAAGTTTGCTGAATGGAGAGCCACTGACCCCTGGTGGAAGCTAAATCAGATGGTGGAGGACAGATTCAGGCTGGGAGCTTCCTGTGTCAGACCCACAGAGGGCCTGAAGGGAGGAAGGCTTATGCTTTCACTAGGGGAGAAAAATGTGCTTCATTGGACATTAACAAAAGGACAGTAGCCTTATAAAGCTATTATCAAAAAGTGTAGACAAGGTCCACATAGAGATCATTTCTTTCCTCAGGCAGGATAGAGCAGATCATCTCTCTGTTTAGCATTCACCAGTGAGCTGTGCCGAGGTGTAGTTCTAATGGCAGATCCGTGAGCCTCCAGGGTGGTGTAGGAAGCCCAGAGGCTAGTTACTGGGTGACCTGACCTCATACAGGTATTAAACTGTGAATATTTGTCTCAAAGAGGCAGACACTTCAATTCCAAATGAATTGTGAAGCATTTTAAACATACAGAAAACTACAATAAATTAAAATTCAAGATTGGAATCACTAATGAGTACCCAAGGGATACCTATCTGTATCCGTTGAAGTAAAATGCAAATGCTCTGGAGATCAAGCTCTTCACAATTGTTAAAATAATACTTAATTGATTTGACCCACATTGCTGAGTGATTTTTGCACGTCTAGACAAGTTTGTCCTGTCTCAGCTATGCCAGGGGTTCCCATGTATTTCTACAATATAATGAAAAACATGGAAGCTTCGCAAACATGAAAGAGGAGGAAATCTTGAGCGAGGTACAGGCTTGGTTGTCATCTTATAGAAACAACTGGTAAAAAATAAAGTTCATTACTTTGGTTAATTAAAGACAGATATTTCCAGTGAATAAGAAGAATGTTTCTTAAAAGTATTGTCAGTAAAAGATTTATATTGAAATTTAGGTTGGCTATTGAAATATTACCAAATAAAACAATTTCTTAAGCTTTTGTTTTGGTTACAATAGCCTCTAAACCTTTATTTTTACTTATGTTGTGACATGGACCCATGTGAAGATTTATAAGTTTTATTATTAGCTACCACAGAGTTGTACAGGTTGGAGAAGGGCAGGTGTGCCAGAGTACCGTGGCTGCCAGCCACAGAAACTGGTTGTGGCTAATGTGGGCTAAAGGAATTCATTAATAGGAAGTGGTTTAGAATGGAAGGAAAATCCAGATATTAGACTTAGAAATGATGATAGAGTATCATGGAACAGGGAATCAACTGCTAAAGGAATCATGGTGTAAGAATCATGATTTTCTGACTTTTTAAAGACTTTATCCACCCCTCACCCCCATTTTCAGGCTTTTCTGGCCCCACAGCTTGGATGAAACCTCTCCAACTCCTTTGCTTTCTTGTTGTCAATGAATTCTAATTCCTGGGACCAAGCTATGGCCATCCCACTGAGATGGACTTTAAGATCAGAGGGATATCTCTTTCTGAAGGAAAATTCAGGTTCTGTTACCCCAAAGAAGGAGAAATGAGTGTAAGGCAGGCAGAAACAACAGACGAGTGCCACAATAGTCACGATACATGGTTAAGGGGAGAAAAAAAGTGTAAAATGACCTCTGGGAAAGGAAGTATTGACACACAGGTCATATGGAGAAGCAGTGTTCTCTGGCGTCCTATTGCATTCTTCATTATGTGTGAAGATTTTAAGCGATGTTTTGAGGGCACGTGTCGAAGGGCGAATTATCTTTTTATTATGGATATAGATCCAACCTAAAAGTGACTTACCATGCTTTTGTGTTCTTATAAAAGTGTCTGATTCTCTTTTCTAAGCTGCACACTGCAATACGGACTGCCTATCCTTGTGCAAGAAACCCAGATTCCCTGAGATGTATGCACTTTTCTCTCTACCTCAGTCCCTGAGGGATCTTAGATTCAGTGATCTCTAAGGGAATATTGAAGGTAAATTAATGAGTACATGCCTCTGCCTTCATGCATTGCCATAGACAAACCATCCCGATATTCACTGGGAAGAATGTCAAAATGTCTTGGTCTTCTTTTGCCCTTTATTCTTCTCCTCCTTCGCTCTGTCGTGTTGGGGTACCCAGGGCTCTGTCCTTTCTCCTTTTCTCTTTTTCGTCTGCCCTATCTCCCCAAGGATGCCATCCATTATGATGCTTTAAGTGCCACCTGTATGTTGGTGACTCTTTGCTGACTTCCTGAATTCCTCACTTTTACACCTCAGTCAGTATCTCTACTTGGATGTCTACTGGTATCTCAAACTTAATATACCCCTAAATGAGCTTCTTATTTCCCCTAACCCTGCCACTCCCAGAGTAGCTCCTCCTCGAGTCTCCTCATCTCGTTTTTTGCCAACTGAGTCATTATAGTTGTTCAGTCCCCAAACTGTTCTTTCCCTAACATTCCACGTCTGGTCCCAAGTCCAGGTAGCTTTACGTTAATACACACCCAGAATCTGCCATGGCCACCACCCCCTCACACCTGGATTACAGCAGGCTGCTGATCACTTCTCCTGCTTCAATGCTTGTCACCTTCATTCTAGTCTTAACACAGCAGCCAGAGTGATTTGGTTCAAACCAACCCTCTGCTCCACACCTAGGACAACCATCCAATCCACCAAGTTGCCTGGAACAGCTCTGGGTCTGCCTCTGTTTTCCCAACAATATTGTCTGAATTTGAAAGATAAAATCTTCTGTAATTCTATCCATCCTTTTTGTTGTTCCCCTTCTTCAAGAAAATCCTTGGCATGGCCTTGAAGGCCCATAGCACCTGGCCCCATTGTAACTTTTCTGACCTCATATCTTACTAACTTTCCTCTTACTTTTCCTCTGAAATTATGCGGGCTTCTTTTTTGTTTTTCAAACACATGAAGGGCTCAGTTCTGTCTCAGAACCTTGGCACTGTCTGTTCCCCTTTCTAGCATGCTGTTCCCCAGATGGCCCCGTGCTCCCTCCCTTCCTGATTCAGGTGTGTCTTCAAACGTCCCTTTTCACTGAGTTTCTCCCTGTCTATAGTCTTTAAAGCTTAGTCTCCCCCCAGTATTCCATATCCCTTGGACTGCTTTATTTTCCTTCATAGGTGTTATCATCACCTATGTAGTTTACTCTTTACCTTGTTTGCTTTCTGGAACCCTAAGAATAATGCCTTTAAGTTCCACCAAGGCAGGGATTTTTGTCTGTTTTGTTTGCTGCTCTGTTTCCTGTGCCTAGGATAGTGCCTAGCTTATAGCAAGCATGTAAAACATTTTGATATAATGAATTAATGAGCAAAAATAGCACTTGAGAACCCTGTTTTTTTAAATTGTTATGTGAAAGTGATATTCAAAATAAGAGGAAAATTTATAAAAAATGGATTTGTGAGTACAATTTGGCCTTTTGAATCCATGATAACAATGTTTTAAAAAATGTAAAAACCATGTTTCTACTTTCCCACCCTCCAAACTTGCAACATTCTCATGACTTTTCTGAGACTATGCAACTCTATTTATAGTAGTCTGTTGGATTGGCTTTGCTTTAACTATATGTTAGCGTATCCAAAAAAGTTCTCATAGCAATTAGTGACTACAATTATTAATAGAAACTATGAAGCTCTTATTCCCAGAAGCTCCTCTGTGCTGCACCATAAATAAATTTGAAGCAATTTTGATGAATGGGTAGATAGTTTGCATTTAAATTTTCATCTGAATGGGAATAAATAATGGGAAGAACAGAGACCGAAATAGCTTGGCTTTGTATTCAAACAGATATGTAGGAACCTTAAAGAAAACACACAAAAAAAGGAAACAAAAAATTTCTCAAAAGATTTAATCTTTGAAGAGAACTCTATTTGGGCAGTGATGAATATATGAAGGGAACAACAGCTGAGAATTCTGGCTCTTCATTACATTTGATTTATTGATACCTTGTAAGTTGAGAGCATCAGAGGTTCCAAACATGAATTACGGATTTCAACATGAATGTTGCCAGGAGTTGTTAGTGAGAATTGCTTCCTCTTATAGATAAGATTGAAGATTCTTTCCCCTACTCTATTTCTGATACATGTGGGTACTTTATAAAGTATCCTTTGAAGTCAGAAGAAACTTAGCTTTTAGGAATTTATGGTTGTGGACAGCACATGAACTGGTTCATTCTGGACTTCGTGCGTTCAAGCTTTGTGGCCTTGAGCAAGTGATCTCACCTCTCTGTGTCTCAGTTTTCCCTTCTGAAAAATAGCAGTGATGATAATACCAGGCTCATGGGTTTGTTGTGAAACTTCAATGAGAGAGTACATATAAAGAGCAGCACAATGCCTGGCACAGAAAATAATGTTAGGCATTAGTGTTGTCATGCACTTGCTGACACTTTTTCCTGTGAGTAAACAGATCTATACTGACGGAAACAGGATTTATAATCTCTTTTCTCTTAGCATTATGTGCTCACTTTATTGATATATTTCAAAATATATATAATTCTAAGACAGGCATAGTACTTTATTGAATGGCTATACATAATTAATAAATTTATAAATGTTTGAAATTTTTGTCATTTTCATTTTGTTTTCAGTGTTCTAAACACTATGGTGAATATTTTTATACATCTTTCTAAATTTGGCACAATTCTTCCCCCCCTCCCCCCGGTTGTGGTTTTATTTTCATTTTTGTCATGAATTTTTATTTGTAGATTATGTTAGTAAATTTATGAAAACATATATTTTTGTTTCTTTTGTTCTCTTATATTGCTTTTGTGCTTGGGGAGTCTTTTCCTACTCAGAGACAAGATAAATATTTACATAAATATTTTTCCTATCCTATTTTAAATTATGGATTATCATAACTCTATGCATTGTTAGTGCATTGATTTCATTTGTTTATGTTTCTTTTGTTGTGGGGCAAGTGGATCCCTCAGAACCACAAAGGACTCTGTGTTGATACAGTAACATTCTGCCATTACCTAGTTTGTCTTAGCCACTATTAAAAATGCTTTTGAAAAAGCTGTCCCATATACTATGTGTATTGAATTATTGCTACTGACCATAGTTGTGGCATGCAAATGTCAGGTGCCTTTACTTAAGCCTTTCAGGGAATCTTTGCTTTTTTTCAGCAGGATTTATCTTACTTTCCTGCACAGAATTCTTTTTGGTATTCTAATATTGTCAACTGTGAGATCATGGGATCAAGAAATTGCTGACATCAGGAATTACTCTTTTGCTGATGGTACCTTTTTTGAGTGCCAATCAAAAGCATTTCTATCCAGTCTTGTATCACATATATATATTATCTTATGCCTATGTACGTTAGCAGTGTATGAAGTATCTACCTTCTTTTTTATCAAGGAAATGTTAATAAAGCAGAAGTGCCCACATATGAAATGCAAAGTGTGTAGGTTTCTTGTTCTTTCTAATTTAGCTCTCAAGCTACTTCTGTTACTCTCAGACTTCATTTTATCTTTTTTTGTGGGGGTACGCTTCTGTCTGACAGTGGTGCTGTAGCTTATAATGGGCCTCTTTCTCACTAAATCTAGTGGTGTTAAACTTCAGGAATCCATAGTGGATGACTGCCCGCTCTGTTCTAAACAGAAATCAGGTGACTGCTGCCAGCAGTTGTGACATGGAATCTTCCTATACCTCACCTGCATTCAGTCCTGTCAGTGCATTTTGGGGAGATAATACCACACCTCTTTGCCCTGTAATTCTAGGCAGTACTCCATGGGAAAATTTAGCAAATTAAGTTATGTGAACCAGTGAAATTCTGGTTTTTTTTTTTTTTTTTTTGAGATGGTCCTCAGGACTGAATCCTTATGTCAAGAGAGAGGAAAGTATCTCTAAATCTAATCTCTTGCTGATAAGCAGTCATATGTTTTGCCTGGATGTGTATATTCAGACAGAAATGGGATCAAATTATACCTACCAGTTGGCTTTTTTCACTCAGCTTATATTTTCAGTATCATGCAATAATTACAGAGCTTCATCTTTGTTTAGTGACTACATAGTATTACATTGTATGGATATATACAAACATGCAGTTGACATGTTGACATATAGCATGACTTTAAACTGCATGGGTTACTTATATGAGGATTTTTTTCAATAAGTATAGTATGTACTGCTGTACCATGTGTTCTGAGGCTGGTTGAATCTACAGATACAGAACCATGGATATAGCAGACCAAGTATAAAGTTATGTGTGGATTTTCAACTGAGTAGGAAGTAGGTGCCCCAACCCCTTGTTGTTCAAGGGTCAACTGTAGAAGGGTCAGCTGGAAAAGACTCTTCAGAGTCCCTTGGACAGCAGGGAGATCAAACCAGTCAATCCTAAAGGAAATCAACTGTGAATGTTCATTGGAAGGACTGATGCTGAAATGGAAACGCTAATACTTTGGCCACCTGATGTGAAGAGCTAACTCATTGGAAAAGAACCCTGATGCTTGGAAAAATAGAGGGTAGAAGGAGAATGGGGTGACAGAGGATGAGATGGTTGGATGGCATCACCAACTCAATGGACATGAGTTTGAGCAGACTTAGGGAGATAGTGAAGGACAGGGAAGCCTGGCATGCTATAGTCAGTGGGATTGCACAGATTTGTACATGACAGAGACTGAACAACAACAGCAGCTGTTTTTAATTCCCTCTAATATTGTACTCAAGTTTGGGATAATAAATACAAAATTGCAAAAGTCTTTTTTTAATTCATGTTTATCACTCACTGATGTGCAAATATTCTCACAGTGTAAATAACTAAAACATATTTTTGTTTCAAAATATATTAAGAACACTAAAATACTAACACCTACTGTCAAATTGTTCTCCAAAAAGATTATATTAGTTTACACATTGTCCAGCAACCTATCTGCACACACACATGCACGCACGCACGCACACACGCACGCACACACACACACACACACACACACCTCAGTACTCAGTGATACAGTTATTTTTAGTATTCACCAAACTATTGGTTTGAAAAAGAGTATTTTTAAATTATTTTATTTTTGCTTCTTTGATTATTAGAGGGGTAGAAGACTTTTGTATGCCTCATAACTGATTGTATATGTGATCCTTTGTGTGTATCTGTTAGATCCTTTACTCATTTTTCTATTTTAAAGTTCCCCTTTTTCATATTGGTTTGAAGAAGTCTTTATTAATGTTAGTCATCCTTTGTAATAAATGTTACAAGTATTTTTCCCCAGTTTGTTCTTTATCTTTTGATTTTTATGTAGTCAAACCAATCTGTTGTCTTCTCTTTTCAGAGAGGAATGACAGTTGTTAGTGGTGTGATCTCTAGAATCAGACATACCTGAATTGTAGTCCTGACTCTGCTACTTTGTTTTAATAGTTGATTCTCATTATATGTGATGGTTTTATTCTATAATATCTCTGGGAACACTGAATTAAATACTGAACTGTGGTTCCTAGAAGAAATATAGAGTCAGATTCCTGTGAGCCTCTGGTCACATTTTCATAACAGATCAATACATGTTTTATGTGTGTTTCTGTTTAAAGACACCTTATTGAATATACATTGCTGATTCATTAACATTGAACTCATGGCCAGCAGTACTATAATTCACACATAAATGTATTTTCTCTATTAGACGCATCACAGCCTTCTTGCTCTTAGGAGCACTAGACAGCACTCCAGCACTGTGTGTGGGGAGTTGGGGGAGGGGTCTGCATTTTCAGCAGTGAAATCACCAACAAAAAGCACAAAAATGTGAAAATGAGGCTAAATAGAACTTGAAAAGGATACTTGTTTACAGTATGGGAGTTGAAATAAAAAGTCAGACACTTGCCTTGTTCAACTGGGACTGTGCATCTTAGGTGACTCAAATTTTTTGCCACTCTGTGCATGTGAATGACTGTGAAAGTGCCATGAATATTGCTTTTGGAGTTACAAGTATATTTTAGAGAACAGGTGAATTAACAAACATGGAATCTGTGAATAATGAAGGTGGACTGTACACTGCTGTGACAGTTACTTAACATCTCTAAGTCCCATTTCATTATATGTAAAAGGAAGACTTACATTGTGACATGACATAGTGAGATATATTTGGTATATAATAAGCTGGTAAATGTTAGCTGCAATCAGTATTGTATGATTTTGTCCTTTAGTGTCATGCATACAAAAAGCATCCTGAACTCTCAGATTATGAAAACATTCTTACATTCTCTCTTAGTCATTTTGTTTTTGCATTTAATCCTCAAATCAGTTAGACTTCTTTCATGTCTGGGAAGTATGGTACTGATATAATGTTTTGCTATGTGTTCTGTCAGTTTCCTCACTACCATTCCTTGAATAGAACATTTTCCTTCTACTAATTCTCGTTTTTTAACCACTAGTTTTTAAGTATTTTATTCTATAGTGCAAGTGATCTTTTACAGTACATCTAATTGACCATTTCTAGTATATAGGAACGCTATTGAATTTTATATATTTTGTATGTAGGTGTTTTATTGAACTCTCTGAATGTTTTTACCAATATTTGGAAAGGTCAATCTTCTTCCATTTTTAGGAGGCACTTTTACAGCACTCAGAAAATAAATTAAGAAAGGATGGAGGAAGAAGACAAATTGCATATGAACCAGGAAGGGGTAACAAGAACTTAATTTTACATCTTGCTGGAAAAAAAGGGAAAGCAATAGAATGGGAAAGACTAGAGATCTCTTCAAGAAAATTAGAGATACCAAGGGAAGATTTAATGCAAAGATGGGCACAATAAAGGAAAGAAATGGTATAGACCTAACAGAAGCAGAAGATATTAAGAAGAGGTGGAAGAATACACAGAAGAACTGTACAAAAGAGATCTTCATGACTCAGATAATCACGATGGTGTGATCACTCACCTAGAGCCAGACATGCTGGAATGTGAAGTCAAGTGGACCTTAGGAAGCATCCCTACGAACAAAGTAGTGGAAGTGATGGAATTCCAGTTGAGCTATTTCAAATCCTGAAAGATGATGCTGTGAAAGTGTGGCACTGAGTATGCTAGCAAATTTGGAAAACTCAGCAGTGGCCACAGGACTGGAAAAGGTCAGTTTTCATTCCAATTCCAAAGAAAGGCAATGCCAAAGAATGTTCAAACTACCGCACAATTGCACTCATCTAACATGCTAGTGAAGTAATGCTCAAAATTCTCCAAGCCAGGCTTCAACAGTACGTGAACCATGAACTTCCAGATGTTCAAGCTGTATTTAGAAAAGGCAGAGAAATCAGAGATCAAATTGCCAACATCCACTGGATCATTGAAAAAGCAAGAGAGTTCCAGAAAACATATACTTCTGCTTTATTGACTATGCCAAAGCCTTTGACTGTGTGGATCACAACAAACTGGAAAATTCTTAAAGAGATGGGAATCCCAGACCACCTGACCTGCACCTGAAAAATCTGTATGCAGGTCAGGAAGCAACAGTTAGAACTGGAGATGGAACAACAGCCTAGGGATAGCCAGTGTACTCAAGTGGGCTTGTAGCCATAAGGTTATTTTGATAACAACAAAAAAAGAGATATTGTCTATGAAAACTCCTAACCTAGATAACCAATAATGTAAACTTCTTTTAATCCTTTATCTGTTTATTCACTGGGGATTAAAATACTGGCTTTACTTACTTGAGAGGGTGACAAATCATTATGTGGAAATGTTTTGTAATTTGTAAAGTGATACAAAATGTAGGGCAATGTTGCTGTTACCATCATTAATATCATCAGTATCATCATCATCATCTAGTTTTAAGATCATGAGAAAGGCTGGGCTGGAGGAAGCACAAGCTGGAATCAAGATTGCCGGGAGAAATATCAATCACCTCAGGTATGCAGATGACACCACCCTTGTGGCAGATAGTGAAGAGGAACTAAAGAGCCTCTTGATGAAAGTGAACGAGGAGAGTGAAAAAGTTGGCTTAAAGCTCAACATTCAGAAAACGAAGATCATGGCATCTGGTCCCATCACTTCATGGCAAATAGATGGGGAAACAGTGGAAACAGTGGCTGACTTTATTTTTCTGGGCTCCAAAATCACTGCAGATGGTGATAGTAGCCATGAAATTAAAAGACGCTTACTCCTTGGAAGGAAAGTTGTAACCAACCTAGACAGCATATTCAAAAGCAGAGACATTACTTTGCCAACAAAGGTTCATCTAGTCAAGGCTATGGTTTTTCCTGTGGTCATGTATGGATGTGAGAGTTGGACTATAAAGAAAGCTGAGCACCGAAGAATTGATGCTTTTGAACTATGGTGTTGGAGAAGACTCTTGAGAGTCCCTTGGACTGCAAGGATATCCAACCAGTCCATCCTAAAGGTG
>NW_011494747.1:490618-512264 GCF_000754665.1 Bison bison bison | reverse complement strand
ACTCTTGAGAGTCCCTTGGACTGCAAGGATATCCAACCAGTCCATCCTAAAGGAGATCAGTCCTGAGTGTTCATTGGAAGGACTGATATTGAAGCTGAAACTCCAGTACTTTGGCCACCTCATGAAAAGAGCTGACTCATTGGAAAAGACCCTGATGCTGGGAGGGATTGGGGGCAGGAGGAGAAGGGGATGACAGAGGATAAGATGGCTGGATGGCATCACTGACTCAATGGACATGAGTCTGAGTGAACTCCGAGAGATGGTGATGGACAGGGGGCCTGGAGTGCTGCAGTTCATGGGGTCACAAAGAATCAGACACGACTGAGCTACTGAACTGAACTGAATTGATGGAGGAAAAGCAGGGTGGGAAGAGTGAATGAAGCAAAGACAGAGGAAAGAGAAGGAGCAGGGAGAGAGACAGACATAACAGAAAAGAGAAAGGGGAGGGAAGAAAAAAGACGCAAGCAGAAGGAGAGGGAGAGAGGGAAAGAATATCCTGCATAAGGCAGCTGCAGCGTCACTCAGTCTTCAGATTGTCTTATTGTTGCTATCACTGGCTGACTTCTGCCACTGGCTCTCTGTGTTTCTGTCTCTAACCTACCTGATAAAACCACACTTTTTCTTAGCCTTACCCCATTCTCTTCACTAGTTTAGGGTATTATGACCTTAGAAATTTTATATTATTGATGATTTTGCCTCATTTTCACAGCCGCATTCAGAAGTTTTTCTATCATCTAATTGTAGTAGTTTTCTTTGTTATAAAAATGAAGTTATAAATTTTTATTCTAATTTACTTTCTATCCTTTTTGGTTAGATTACCATTTTAAAATGCATTCTGTGATGTTTAGACTAATTTTTAGTTGTCCTGTTATGTTTTGGTAGTGGAAGGCTCGTGAGTTCATTAGTCCATCTATCATACACACACACACATACACGCATACTTATGATGACTTCTGAAAGAAGTATTTTGAAGACATCTGCCTTGAAATATCTTTTAGGAGATGTCCTCTTTTCTCCTTTGTGTTTCTGTGAACATTTTGTGTTCTTCAGAGCTAAAATCTCCTAGTGGTGAGGTGCCTCGGGGCAGTGACTTTGTGGCAGACCACCTGTTTGTGGCACAGAGCTGGCTGTCAGTAGAGGCACATCACACTTGGTGGTGGTTGGAAAGGCAAATAAGGAGCATAGGGAACAAAGAGAGGGAAGCAGCTGGGAAAGATGAGAATGGGAATGTGACAATAGAAAGGAAAGGGTCTGGTAAGTTGTAGAAGGGTGTGTTTGTATGTGTTTGTGTGTGTGTGTTGAGGTCAATGTATGGGATGGAGTTCAGGGAGTAAGGGCCATTACAAGGCGTGGAGGGAGCCAGTATGTATTTTGGAAGTTGGGATGAAGGTCTTTTCATTTTGTCAATGATTTTCTTTGTTATGCATAAGCTTTTAAGTTTAATTAGAGCCCATTTGTTTATTTCTACTTTTGTTTCTTTTGCTTTAGGAGATGGATCCAAAATTGTTGCTATGATTTATGTCAAAGAGTGTAAAATAAGAACTTTAATTTTGTTGTGATGGAAAGAGAGAGAAGGGAGACCCTTTCTAGATAGATAGATGTGTTTCAGGAACTCAGAACTTAAATGCTACTGTTATTAAAAAGTAGCTAATATTTACTCCATGCTTCTTACTTATAGATTCTTTGTTAAGTACTTTATCTACATTGTCCCATTTAATTTTCACAACTCTGGGAAATGATACTCTCATGTACATTTTACAGGAGAGACTGAGGCATGAAGGTCATAGAGCTGTTAAGTGGGAGAGCAGACCTCAAATCCCTGAGGATGATTTCTGGAGCTTGGACTCACAATCATGAATTGCTTTTGATATATATGTCTTAAAGCAAAGTTAAAAAAACAACCCCCAGAAAGTAGTTCAGCAGCATCTTACGTTTTTGCTTTGCTCTTGTGCTTACAAAACTGCACCATTTTCCACCATGTGTGAGTGAATTACCTGGCACCTAGTAAATGCATTACCCAATCAGCTATTAGATTTTCTTCTTTTTTTGATCTCATCTTGACCATTTTCTTTTATTTTTTTTATTTTATTTTATTTTTAAACTTTACATAATTGTATTAGTTTTGCCAAATATCAAAATGAATCCATCACAGGTATACATGTGCTCCCCATCCTGAACCCTCCTCCCTCCTCCCTCCCCATACCATCCCTCTGGGTCATCCCAGTGCACTAGCCCCAAGCGTCCAGTATCGTGCATTGAACCTGGACTGGCATCTCATTTCATACATGATATTTTATATGTTTCAATGCCATTCTCCCAAATTTTCCCACCCTCTCCCTCTCCGACAGAGTCCATAAGACTGTTCCATACATCAGTGTCTCTTTTGCTGTCTCATACACAGGTTATTGTTCTCATCTTTCTAAATCCATATATGCGCGTTAGTATACTGTATTGGTGTTTTTCCTTCTGGCTTACTTCACTCTGTATAATAGGCTCCAGTTTCATCCACCTCATTAGAACTGATTCAAATGAATTCTTTTTAATGGCTGAGTAATACTCCATTGTGTATATGTACCACAGCTTTCTTATCCATTCATCTGCTGATGGACATCTAGGTTGCTTCCATGTCCTGGCTATTATAAACAGTGCTGCGATGAACATTGGGGTACACGTGTCTCTTTCCCTTCTGGTTTCCTCAGTGTGTATGCCCAACAGTGGGATTGCTGGATCATAAGGCAGTTCTATTTCCAGTTTTGTAAGGAATCTCCACACTGTTCTCCATAGTGGCTGTACTAGTTTGCATTCCCACCAACAGTGTAAGAGGGTTCCCTTTTCTCCACACCCTCTCCAACATTTATTATTTGTAGACTTTTGTACGTGCTGCTGCAGCTAAGTCGCTTCAGTCGTGTCCAACTCTGTGTGACCCCATAGACGGCAGCCCACCAGGCTCCCCCGTCCCTGGGATTCTCCAGGCAAGAACACTGGAGTGGGTTGCCATTTCCTTCTCCAATGCATAAAAGTGAAAAGTGAAAGTGAAGTCGCTCAGTCATGTCCGACTCTTCGCGACCCCATGGACCGCAGCTGACCAGGCTCCCCCGTCCATGGGATTTTCTAGGCAAGAGTACTGGAGTGGGGTGCCATCGCCTTATGTAAATGATAGAAAACAGGGTGGGTGGAGACATAAATTTATCAATTTATGATTTCTGAGCTGCAGTTTAGTTGCTCAATAGGTAACACAAAAATATTTAGATCAAAATATTTCTTGGATAGCTATTGCCAATTATATATTTTGAAGATAAATTTTGAATTCCTTAACACTTAAAATATATTGAATAGATACAGTTTTGAGGAAAAAAAATGGGTTGGTTCTTTTTGAGGACCTGGGACAGTTAATAGAATATCTTTCTTCTGTATTCTCTCAAAAATTATCATGTGTTTATCTTAGAACACAGTTCTCAATTAGCTGAGAACACAGCAGTCTATAAACAGACATATTTTCTATCTTGTATTTCCTGTACAAACAAGATTTTAAATTCCCCTGTTCATTAGCACTTTGCTGACCAAACATGTGGTCCACATTCATGCTTAAAAAAATTCATCTGCCCTAACAATTTACATATCCCTGTTGTGTTCACTTTCCTTCAAAATACCAGCTATCTATAAAAGCTTACCCAAGCTTGTTAGTGATTTCTAAAGAGTAAAATCAACTTGTATTTGAGGAAGGCACGTTATAGCAGTACTGTTTATGAGTTACATTGGTGCCACTGTTTCTAATCTTTGGGAAACAATTTACAATACTTTATATACACACACACAAAGATTTTAGGGGGCCAGATCAGAGTATTAACTTCACTTATTCATAAGAATCTTCACAGTATACACACACATATACATATATTGAGACATTCTCATGCACAAATTTAAGTGAAGATAGGTAGGCACATTTAATATATGCTTTAGTTTTTTGTTAGCACTTGGTCACTCTGGTTCTGCTTTCAGAACTAGTTTTATTTAGAAAAGATTCTACTGTTTTATTCACTGATTTAGTCATTTACTCATCTAATACACCAGAAACTTTGCAGCCTTATGGAGATTATAGCCAAGATGAGGGAGTCAGAAAATATGAAAATATGTAAATAAAAATATATTAGATGAGAAAAATAAAACTAAGGAAAAGGAAAGACAGGGAAGGGGGATAAGGAACATCTGAAGGTGGGGTGTGAGGAGGAAGGCTTTCCCTGAGAAGCTGACTTTTGAGTAAAAGCTTGAAGGAGATGAGGGTGCAAGCTCTGCATCTATAAAGAGGAAGAGCTTTCCAGGCAGAAGCAAGAGTAAACATATAGGAGCCTGCCTCAGTATTAGAGTCACAGGAAGGGTAGATAGTGTGTCTGGGCCCCAGATAGTGGAGGGAGGTTAGGAAAATGAGGGAAAGATAGAGCAGATACTGTACAGTTTCATGGGCTTTTGTAAGGACTTCAATGTAAGGAAATCTTTTGGAAGGTTTTGAATGAATGAGCAACACCATCTAATTTCTTCCTTTTGAAAGGATCATTCTGGGCTGCTGAATTGAGAATGAACAGCTGAGGGGCAGGAATGGAAGCAGGGACCAGTTGGGAGGCTACAGCAGTACAGTTGGTAAATGATGAGTGGGACCAGAGTAGTACCAGAGTTCAATTTACTGAGAATAGCTTGTGGGAGATATAGAGAGACAAGAGAAGGAGAGAGAGACAGATAGAGATGGGGGGAGAGGGTGGGCAGATCAGGATGGCTTCAGGGGTTCTGCCTTCAGTGACCTTGGGGGAATGGAGTTGCCATTTATGAGACAGGGAATATTTCAGAAAAAGGAGGTTTGAGCATTGTATAAGGAACTCAGTTTAGGATATGTTAAGTTTGAGGGATCTGTTGGACACACATGTAAGGATTCTAGTAGGCAGTAGATGCAGAAGTGGAATTCAGGGAAGAGGGAAATGTAAATATGGGTGCCATCTGCATGTAAATGGAATCATAAGTTATTAGTGTGCTTTGAACATATCCATGGGAATTCCCTCTCGGTATCCTGTGACATGTAAATTTTCTTTAAACTTCCAGAAAATCAGTCAATCAGCCCATGGATCTTAGTATGTCTCGTCAAAATAGTGGAAGCCGTGTACCACATCTTCACAAGGTTTTGAAAGTTTCAGAAACAGTGACTGGTGCTGTGTCCTGTTTATGACAGAAGGACTGATGTCCTCAATAAATTGCCAGTGAAAAGTGACTTATTCTTAGAGGAGGGCAATATTCATTGACTACTTAAACCATGGACACTGCTGGGTGCATTATGTGCATTATCTTGATTTAGTTAATCCTTGTGTGAACATGGTGCAGTAGATACTATTCTATCCATTGTGTGAATGAGCACCTGGGGCACAAATAGCTTAAATTGCTCTCCTGGGCCACATCAGTAGAGCCAGTAAATGTAGGAGGCCTCATGGAAACACATTGTATTCATAGAGTGTGTAGGTCAGGAGAGCAGCATTTAGTAGTGATGGGGTCTTCCTAAGGGAGTCTGAAAGGGTCCAAGTCTGTTCTGGTGCTTGACCAATGTGTGTATCTAGTGTTGCCAAAGGGACAGCTGGACTGGGCTATATGTTATTATCCTTTAGAATATTACTAATGCTTTTTCAAATCCACATTAAGGTACATATTTTGCCTTAAGGAGGATTTTCTGCAGATTTAGTGTATTTCCTCCCTATCATGCAAACATCCATGAATGACTGAAATCTAAAAAGCCCCATCTGAAGATATCCAAAGACATATAAAACTAATACACAGATGCATTCAGGAGAGGAGGAGACTCTGTAGGGAAGTGCAAAGGTCCTGGGATAAAAGTGGGATGAGCGGGCATCACACCAACCTTGCTGTTTGTGTTGTGTATGCATATCTGTGCATTTGTGTGCACTAACATGCAACCAGGACAAGTGATTTAACTTCCTTGGATCTTGCTATACAAAAAAGCAAAAGAGTCAAGGTAATCACCACTTTCCCTGTATTGCAAGATTCCTAGGAAAGTTAAATTAGACATGTGACAGTGTTTTATGATGTGTTATACACATGCAAAGGGCTGCTATTACAGTTGAATCAGCCTTCTTAGACTTAGATAACTTTTTATTATAGTTAAAAAACCAGGGACTCATTCTTTTAGGTTCAGTCCCTGGGATAATTTTTGTAATGCCATTCACTTTTATTCAGCAAACTATATTTAAAAAAGAATAATTTGTGTTCCTTTATGTATTAATTTTCTTCTGGAGTGCTGAGAAAAGTTTGAAAAAATATTTTTTTCACTTGAGACAGATTCACTGTAGTACTTACTCTTTTTTCTTAACTCAAGGGAACTGAATTCCAGAGATATTTCCAGTGAGAATGGCTTGACAAAGCCAAGGCAAACAGCCCAATGCCCCTCCAATTATACCTCAGAAATATGAGTCATTTGTCCTTTCCTGCACACTGCCAGTTTTCTTTCTTGCTCTATGGCAAACTTCATAGTCTCCTGATACCTGTGTTTATGCTTCTAGCTCCGAATATGAAGTGTTAATTTTCTCTCTGGCTTAGAGGATCCCAAGACACCAAGAACATCCATTTATCCCCTCCCCCATGTTTTTTGTTTCATGTTCTGTGTCATTTCTAAGCAAAAGCTGTAAAGTTGCCAGGATAGTTCTCTTTTAACACTCCAGTGATCCCATTCTTTCTTTTGGTTCAGGACAACAGTTCTTGCCCTCTACAGCTTCATCCTTAGCATCTAGCTCCTTTTCAAGTCTACATTGAAATTTTAGTACTGCTAAGCCTTCTTAAATCCTTGCTAATTACCCCTTTGGGGAGAAGGTAGAAACACGATGTTTTAGTCTAAAACGCTTTCCTGTTTTCTCCTTTTTAATCAAGCTTCTATCCAAAGATTATAGTGTATCAGTATGATTCCTAATTAAAAAGTTTTAAAAACTAGCCCATAGGAGATATTTTCTCATAAGAATAGTTATTATACCCAGAAATCATTCTGTATGGATATACTCTTATATCTTAGTGACTAAAACTCAACTTTTTGTCATATTTCTTAAATTGCATTTGGCTTTATCCTGACCTTTTGTTTCCTTTGCAAGAGATTGTTTCATCAACATTGTGAACTTGTTTCCCTAATTGAACTCTTCTAACATTAAAATCAGTTTTACCATGGCCTCCTGTCTTTCAGGAAAGAAAGCTATTCATTTCAGGTGGTGACTCTTCTAGATACATGGGTTACTGTTGACTAACAGCAGCGTAGTAAGTAAAACTGACATTGCAATTGAATGTCTTAATGTGCCTGAGGGACCACCAGGGATGCAGCACCTTACTGTCTGTGCAGAATGCAGATATAGCAGTAGGTAGAGGGTAAATTAAGCTGGCAAAACCTGATGTCATTCCAAACATACTAAATGCAGGATAAAATATGACAGAAACAATTTTAAAGTACATAGTTGGGCTCTAAAGCAAACTGGGGAATATCTTCAGGTGACAGAAACAAGAAAGGACCCAGAGATGTAACAGTTAGAATAGAAGCTACAGTGGCTTTCAGGGTTATCTAGACCTAATATATCCCTTAGGTGCTGAGATTTTTTTAACTCCAAAGTTTATAAACACAAAAGAAAGATTGACCTAAGCTTTCAGTATAAAGTCCAAAGCTGGGTTGGGGTTTTCCTGTTCCATACGGGTACCAGAAAATCTCTGCCCATTCATTAGATTTAAAAGGTGACCTGGAAGTGAATATCTTATCCTGGTTGTTGAGTGAGAAAAGAGGTTGGTTGAGTGGAAACAGAAGCTGAAGCCTGGCTTGCATGTAGACAGTGGCCTGAATCTGCACCAGTCACAGGAACTTGAGCCAAGAGTGTAGCAACAGCACTATCCTACATCTAACAGGAATTCCAGAAGTTTAGGGTGCAGCAAATGAGGCAGATGCAATATTCACAGGGGTGATGGCAGAGAGTTTTCTAGACCTGGAGGAAGTTTTGAGTCCTCCGGTTGAAAGTACACACTGAATATCACTGAGTAGGATTACTTTGGATGGTATAGAATCACAAGGAATTACCAAGATTTATCTATTCTTCTGCTGGGGGAGAAAAATAGCCTTAAGTTAGCAGGAAGACATTTGATTATTTTTACTCCTTTTTAATTTCTAGAGAAAGGAATTAAATAATTGTTCATGGTAATTTATTAATGTATCTCATAAGAATGCCATAGAGTCATACAAGATTTTGAGCAGGAAAACATTTTGTGTGTCATTGAATCTACTTCTCTTTTATGTTTATTAAATGATTCAAGATCCAGAAAAATTGATTGGATTACTGATTGGATTACTCAAGGTCCCGTAGTTATACAGATAGGACTGGAACCAAATTAAGACTGAATCAAAAATATGCTATTCAAAAAATAGTAAGTGCTGATACCTTTGAAAGTCTAAACACCAGACTACCGTTGCTGGCTGGCATCCTTTCCTGTATTTGATGAGCCAAATGATCTGCCATTAGCTAGAAATTCTTTTATAAAAGATAGCTTTTAGCTTTTTCTTCAGCTAAAAAAGCTTTTTTTTCCCCTCAGTCTTGCTGATTGTATTTTCTGAGGGTCTTGAAATAACTGTCCTTAAAAAAATCAGTTTAACATATACATGAAAACACTTTGTTCTTATGCTTCTGAAATAGGATTTAGCCTACATCCAGATTGATAACTCCTTGTCATTTCTGTTTTCCAGAAAACAAAAATTGGTTCTGGGCTATCCAGATTTAACTGCTTTGATAGTCTAATTATAAAATATTTTTATGCAATATTGATTTTATGTCATTTTATATATTCCATGCCTGCACTTGGTCTCAAGAGTATGTTAAGAATTCTTAGGACCTGGGTTCAACCCATGGTCAGGGAACTAGATCCCATGTGCTGCAACTCAGAATTTGCATGCCTCCAACTAAAAGATCCTGCATGCCGCTATGAAGATCAGAGATCCCATGTGCGGCAACTAAGACTTGGTACAGCCAGCTAACTAAATAATAAAAACAAAAATGTGTATGTAGGAATTCTAATATCTCGTGTGTATTTTGTTCTGTATCAGTTCACACTTTAGTTCAGATAGCTTCAGTTGGAAAATGATTGTTGGTAGACTGTCAGAAAGGATATATGAAGAACATCTCTTTTTCCCAATAAAGGAAAATAGGAGTAAATAAATCACACACACTGATGTACGCACCTTCACACATACTTGTTCACAAACACAGACACATGCACATATATTGACAGGAGACACAGGTTTGATTCCTGGGTTGGAAAAATACCCTGGAGAAGGAAATGGCAACGCACTCCAGTATTCTTGCCCAGAGAATCCCATGGACAGAGGAGTCTGGCAGGCTACAGTCCATGGAGTTGCATAGAGTTTTACATGACTTAGCGACTAAACTACTTATCTCTTCTAGCTGTTAAAAGAGTGGTCAAGTATACTACAGTGACAACCAAACATATTGGAAAAGAATGATGTGAGTGTGTTTGTGTATGTATCTGTGTTTATGAACAAGTGTGTGTGAAAAGATGACAGTGGGAAATAAATAAAGGCTGGTGGCTTTTGATAATTTATTTTTTAATTCACTAATTTTAAATTCACAAAACAAATTCACTACAGCTTCTAGTTGAGATTACATTCCCATTAGATATTTAGATTGATATATTTAATATTCTTTATATAAAATTCTTTGTGTGTGTGTATGTTTTCCCCAAGCAGTGCCTCAACAATATCTGCATTGCTAAAACATGATTTGTCAAGAGCACATTCAACTTCTTTAAGTGAAGTGGTGGAGAAAACTGTACATTGTTAGCGACTGAATCTCGTCTAAGTTGCCCTGAGCCCAGCTGATGCTTTATGGAAAAGTGCAATAAACTATGCCTGTGGATTCAAAAATAAAAAATGATAACCCTTCAAACCATTTTGTGAACTTTAGGTAAAGCAACATTTTAACTTTTTTGATTAACTGTTTGCAAGAAATATAAGTTTAGGATACTTTGAAGAGTTTGTCTTCCTTTGGGAACTTTTTTTAGCACTGATTTTTCCCTTGTGGTGCTCATCTTGGAGCACATCTCTCTTTTAAGTCAACAGGAATCTTGGAACTTGGCTTGTCACACAGCATGAGAAAGAGAAAGGAATCAGCCAGGCTTTGGTGATTGGTCTCCACCAAAAGTCCCATTGGGAGGTAGATATAGTGATGGCTGTGACATCATAGAGGAGTGTGCCTTCGTCTAACGAAGGGTTCACAGGGCAAAACATTTTAAGGGCAGAGCCAATTTCCATGTCAAATACTACTTCCCCAGTTACTGAGGGTGGGTTTTTTTTTTTAAGGCAAGAAGGTGTTTTATCAGACTCTTTCTTTCATCCTTCTGTGAAAGTGTCAGAGATACTATGGTATCACTCATCATCTTTATTGTTTCAACAATATAATGACTTTAAAATTTTTTCCTGAATTTTTTAATGCAAAAAGATACTATGTATACTTCTTTAGTATGCATCTCCCTAACACTTTATATAAAATGATACTAATCCTTCATGTTTCTATTTATGTATTTGGGGTCATTTCCATTGGCCCCAGAGACTTTCTTGTAGTGCTGAGTTTACAGCAGAAGAGAGAAGGAGAGGTACACAGAGAGAATGTGTTTAAAGAAAGGCTTATAGAAATATATTAGGAAAAATACTTCAGTTGGAAATGGAAAGAAGGCTGAGAACAACGTGTTAACTCATGATGGCTGCTTATGTACCAAAGCAACAAAATTTTAGATAAACTCAAGTAAATTTATTTTAAAATGAGTATTATGCAGTGTGTTTGCAAAGTCACTAATCAGAGAGAAGCTAGTGCCTCCCAACGGGGAGAGGAAGCAGGGGAAGGGCAAGATGGGGACAGGGGATTAAGATAATACATAGTAGTTTGTACTATGTATTAAATAAATATGCTACAAGGATTAACGTATAGCGCAGGAAATATAGCCAGTGTTTTATAATAATAATTGTATAACCTTTAAAAATTGTGAATCACCATGTTGTACATGTGAAACTTATATAATATTGTTCATCAACTACAATAAAAAATGAAAAACCAAACAAATTAAAATTCATGCAATAAAGAATCATAGGATAGTTGTATATAACTGACGTACTTAAAAAGGCAATTTCTTATGTTTTCTGACGCTGCAGATAGACTGTAGGATGATGTGAAGAATCAGACTTCAGGGTCCCACTAATTCTTGAACTCAGCCCTTTACTGCGTTAAAATTCATGAAATTAGCACAAACAAACATCAACAAATCCACTGGTTTTAAACAAGCCTAGAAAAGCAGTAAATAGCAATAGTACCAAATCTAAACCATTTTCGTTCTGATTAATTTGACAGATGTTACGATGAAAAGATGTTTGACTAGCTGGATTGAGCTGGTGTCTGCGTGTGTATGTGCAAGTGCATTAGATGTTTAAATTTAGGAGCTCAAAAGTCAAAGAAGGCCTAGAGTATGGATGTGTATTAAAGCTAAATCCCACAAACACTTATCACAGGAGATAACAAGCATGTTTCTCATGGTTAAGGAGTGTTGGAGGTTTTGATGAGGAAAGTTTCAGTTATGTACTAGAGTGAAAGAAATATCTCCTTGTAACAGGCTGCTGAAAAAAAATGAAATGAACCTAGCTCCCACCCCACCAAATCTGTCTCATTAGGACTGTGGTTTGGTGATACATGGAGTTTTCAAAGTGGTAATTATATAATGAAAGGCAATTACAAGATTTAAATTAAAGAACATGTACTTTATTTCCCCACAAAAATATCTTATTTACTTTCTAGGATATTATTCCTCTATTTCATTTAGAAATAATCTAAAGACAATATGGAATGTGAAGTCAAGTGGGCCTTAGAAAGTATCACTACGAACAAAGCTAGTGGAGGTGATGGAATTCCAGTTGAGCTATTCCAAATCCTGAAAGATAATTCTATGAAAGTGCTGCACTCAATATGCCAGAAAATTTGGAAAACTCACCAGTGGCCACAGGATTGGAAAAGGTCAGTTTTCATTGCAATCCCAAAGAAAGGCAATGCCAAAGAAGGCTCAAACTATGGCATAATTGCACTCAACTCACACGCTAGTAAAGTAATGCTCAAAATTCTCCAAGCCAGGCTTCAGAAATACGTGAACCGCGAACTTCCATATGTTCAAGTTGGTTTTAGAAAAGGCCGAGGAACCAGAGATCAAATTGGCAACATCTGTTGGATCATGGAAAAAGCAAGAGAGTTCCAGAAAAACATCTATTTCTGCTTTATTGACTATGCCAAAGCCTTTGACTGTGTGGATCTCTATAAACTGTGGAAAATTCTGAAAGAGATGGGAATGCCAGACCACCTGACCTGCCTTTTGAGAAACCTATATGCAGGTCAGGAAACAACAGTTAGAACTGGACATGGAACAACAGACTGGTTCCAGTTAGGAAAAGGGGTACGTCAAGGCTGTATATTGTCACCCTGCTTATTTAACTTATATGCAGAGTACATCATGAAAAACGCTGGGCTGGAAGAAGCACAAGCTGGAATCAAGACTGCTGGGAGAAATATCAATAACCTCAGATATGCAGATGACACCACCCTTATGGCAGAAAATGAAGAGGAACTAAAAAGCCTCTTGATGAAAGTGAAAGAGGAGAGTGAAAAAGTTGGCTTAAAGCTCAACATTCAGAAAACGAAGATCATGGCATCTGGTCCCATCACTTCATAGCAAATAGATGGGGAAACAGTGGAAACAGTGTCAGACTTTATTTTGGGGGGCTCCAAAATCACTGTAGATGGTGACTGCAGCCATGAAATTAAAAGACGCTTACTCCTTGGAAGGAAAGTTATGACCAACCTAGATAGCATATTCAAAAGCAGAGACATTACTTTGCCAACAAAGATTTGTCTAGTCAAGGCTATGGTTTTTCCTGTGGTCATGTATGGATGTGAGAGTTGGACTGTGAAGAAGGCTGAATGCCAAACAATTGATGCTTTTGAACTGTGGTGTTGGAGAAGACTCTTGAGAGTCCTTTAGACTGCAAGGAGATCCAACCAGTCCATTATGAAGGAGATCAGCCCTGGGATTTCTTTGGAAGGAATGATGCTAAAGTTGAAACTCCAGTACTTTGGCCACCTCATGCGAAGAGTTGACTCATTGGAAAAGACTCTGATGCTGGGAGGGATTGGGGGCAGGAGGAGAAGGGGATAACAGAGGATGAGATGGCTGGATGGCATCACTGACTCGATGGACGTGATTCTGAGTGAACTCCGGGAGTTGGTGATGGACAGGGAGGCCTGGCGTGCTGCGATTCATGGGGTCACAAAGAGTCGGACACGACTGAGCAACTGAACTGAACTGAAAGACAGTATGTTGAAATAAATGTTATTTGCTTACAGGTAAAGGTGTTTGACTTAATAGCTGGTAAGCTGACAAATGTGCACGTGGTGTCAGATTTTTAACATATTTGATTGCTGGTAGACTTTGGGAGAGGACTCAGGAACCTACTGGTTAAAAAAAATAAAATCAGCGCAGTTATGGTAACAGAGTGTTGGGGATTCTTTGTAGAACATCAGCATTTCAGTATTATTTGCACCAGTTGTAATTTCATAATGTTTAGCAGTCTCTTTACTACAGAAATAGGAATAGATCATTGTGACAATGTACAGTGTTGGAAAGGAGATGTTTTTGTGTTAAATGTCCTTTAAGAGCCAAAAGCATTTATCAAGAGTTTTTAAGTTAAAAAAAAAATTAACTGATTTTGTTGGTAGCAGAGGACACTAAGCAGTATCTTAATGACTAGATAGAGCAGAAGTTAAAATCATTTAATAATATTTGGCTGAAATGTTTGGTATTTATTTTAAAAGCTTATATGTTTGCATATATATGATACTAATACTCAAGAGCCACTTTTTTTTTATAGCACTCTTTAATTTTTTTTTAATTTTATTTTATTTTTAAACTTTACATAATTGTATTAGTTTTGCCAAATATCAAAATGAATCCGCCACAGGTATACTTTAAAAAAAAAACGTGTTTTAGATTTAGTATTCTGCACGTCCTTTTAAAATAAGTTACTTCACATTGCTAATTTTTTTCATATTTTGGATTATCTTGAATAATTTATCGTGAATTTATTATTAATTTTACTTTTCCAATCATTTCTTGAAATTTTATTTTAGAGTGTAGTATGTATTATAGTATCTTAGTAAGTGTTAGTAGCTCAGTAGTGTCTGACTCTTTATAACCCTGTGGACTGTAGCCTGCCAGGCTCCTCTATCCAGGGAATTCTCTAGGCAAGAATAGTGGAGTGGGTTGCCACTGCCTTCTCCAGAGGATCTTCCAACTCAGGGATCAAACCTGGGTCTCCTGCATTGCGGGCAGATTCTTTAAACTATAATGTTAATTGTTGTAAATCTGACTATGTCTTGAGAACTTTATTTCCTTTAAAACATGAGCTGAAAGCTTGATATAAGTTTCCTTGCTTAGCATTTTAATACAGAAGTATATATGTAGCGCACAAAATGTCTGTATCTGTAAGTAAAATTTAAACACAGAGTATGTGAGAGGTGCAGAATAGAAAATAAAATATTCTTTTTAAATTTACATTCTTTTTTAAAATTTTCTTTATTTTAAATTGGAGGTTAATTGCTTTACAGTGTTCTATTGGTTTCTGCCATACATCACCATGAATCAGCCATAGGGATGCATATATCCTTTATATACCCTCCCTCTTGAACCTCCTTCCTACCCGTCTAGGTTGTCACAGAATACTGAGTTGAGCTCCTTAAAAGTGAAAGTCACTCAGTTGTGTCTGACTCTTTGTGACCGCATGGACATATAGTCCATGGAATTTTCCAGGCGAGAATACTGGAGTGGGTAACCTCAATCACACAGCAAATTTCCACTAGCTGTTTTACACATGGTAATGCATGTTTCAGTGCTACTCTCTCAACTTGCCCACCCTCTCCTTCCCTCCGCTGTGTTCACAAGTCTGTTTTCTATGTCTCCATCTCTACTGCTGCCCTACACATAAATCCATCAGTACCATTTTTCTAGATTCTATATATATATTTGTTAACATATGGTATCAAGTTTATATTCTTAAAAAACACACTAGTTAATTTGTCTACTAATAATGAAAGGAAGGGTTGTAATCTAGAAAATCATTGCCCTTCTTCCTCACATATAAACAGGCTAGTCCCAGACTTGATCTTTGAAATGATATGATCTTGGGGAAATTACTTTTCACTCAATGGGGATTTCTTATTGTAAATAATGCTGACACAAAAACAGAAATATAGACCAATGGAACAAGATAGAGAGCCCAGAGATAACCCATGCACCTATGGGTACCTTATTTTTGACAGAAGAGGCAAGAATATACAATGGGGCAAAGATAGCCTCTTCAGTTAGTGTTGCTGGGAAAACTGGACAGCTACATGTAAAATAATGAAATTGGAACACTTCCTAATGCCATACATATGGATAAACTCAAAATGGATTAAAGACCTAAATGTAAGACCAGAAACTGTAAAACTCTTAGAGGAAAACATAGGCAGAACACTCGATGATATAAATCAAAGCAAGATCCTCTATGACCTACCTCCTAGAGTAATAGAAATAAAAACAAACATAAACAAGTGGGACCTAATTAAGCTTAAAAGCTTTTGCACAGCAAAGGAAACTGTAAACAGGTGAAAAGACAACTCTCGGAATGGGAGAAAATAATAACAAAGGAAACAACTGACAATTAATCTCCAAAATATACAAGCAGCTCATATAACTCAATACCAGAAAAACAAACAACCCAATCAAAAAATGGGAAAAAGACCTCAACAGACATTTCTCCAAAGAAGAAATACAGATGGCTGACAAACACATGAAAAGTTGCTCAACACTGCTCATTAGAGAAATGAAAATCTAAACTATAATGAGATACCACCTCACACCAGTCAGTGGCCATCATCAAAAAGTCTGCAAACAATAAATGCTGGAGAGGGTGTGGAGAAAAGGGAACCCACTTGCATTGCTGATGGGAATGTAAATTGATACAGCCACTATGGAAGATGGTATGGAGATTGCTTAAAAAAATAGAAATAAAACCACCATATGACTCAGCAATCCCACTACGAGGCATATACCCTCAGGAAACCAAAACTGAAAAAGACACATGTACCCCAACGTTCATTGAAGCACTATTTACAATAGCTAGAACATGGAAACAACTTAGATGTCCATCAACAGATGAATGGATGAAGCAGCTGTGGTACATATATGCAATGGAGTATTGCTTAGTCATAAAAAGGAACACATTTGAGTCAGTTCTAATGAGGTGGACAAACCTAGAGCCTATTATACAGCGTGAAGTAAGTCAGAAAGAGAAATAAAATATCATATACTAACACATATATATGGAATCTAGAAATATGGTACTGATTAATTTATTTGCAGAGCAGCAATGGAGAAACAGAGAACAGACTTACGGACATGGGGGGAGGGAAGGAGGGAGAGGTGAGATGTATGGAGAGAGTAACATGGAAGCCTACAATACCATATATGAAATAGATAGCCAGTGGGAATTTATATAATTCAGGGAACACAAACGGGGGCTCTGTAACAAATCTAGAAGAGGGGGATGGGAAGGAGGTCAGGGAGGGAGAGGACATGGG
The DNA here is from genome assembly GCF_000754665.1 of Bison bison bison. NCBI lineage: Eukaryota > Metazoa > Chordata > Mammalia > Artiodactyla > Bovidae > Bison > Bison bison. The sequence goes on along the minus strand of NW_011494747.1, from coordinate 495,534 downwards.
TATACCTATGGCTGATTCTTGATGTTTGACAGAAAACAACAAAATTTTGTAAAGCAATTATCCTTCAATTAAATAAAAAATGCTTCCATTTTGGATTTTTGACACACAAGCAATTTGAGGATTAAAACTTATTAAGCTAACTAAAAATATATATTTCAACTTATGCAAACTTGATATGAAATGCCCAAATTGTTAAAAACAAAAACAATTGATATAGAATGAAGTTAACACACACACACATATTATATAAAGAAGAAAACATATATGCATATGTGGGTATGTATATTCATCAAATATTTATTTATATAGAAGACTTGTTAGAACACCTAGAATGTGACTCCAATCACAAAAATATAGTTTTAGTATAAGGAATCCAAACAAAATAATACAGATATTAAATGTTTTAAAATGTGTCAAATGTTTTATTGATGATACTCTTAATGCATTAATGATTATAATGGTCATGGGCATCAACAGTTCTAGGCATTAGTGTACTTAGATATACTTAAACAATTACTTATATATTTTAATCAGTAGATAATTTCTTTACAATATTGTGACAGCCTCTGCTATACATCAACGTAAATCAGCCATAGGCATCACATGTCCTCTCCCTCCTGAACCCCTCTCCCACCTCCCTTTCCGGGCTGTCACAGAGCACCGGCTTTGGGTTCCTGCGTTGTATATCAAACTCCCACTAGCTATCTATTTTACATGTCCTAATGTATGTGTTTCAATGCTATTCTCTCAAATCATTCCACCCTCTCCTTCTCCCACTATATCCAAAAGTCCGTTCTTTATGTCTGTGTCTTCTTTGCTGCGCTACATGTAGAATCATCGGTACTGTCTTCCTAGATTCCATATATATGTGTTAATATATGATATTTGTCTTTCTCTTTCTGACTTACTTTGCTGTGTATAATAGGCTCTAGATTCATCCACCTCATTAGAATTGACTCAGATGCATTCCTTTTTATAGCTGAGTAATATTGCATTGTGTATATGTGCTACAGCTTCCTTATCCATTCATCTGCTGATGGACATCTAACTTGCTTCCATGTCCTAGCTGTTGTAAATGGTCCTGAGATGAACACTGGGGTCCATGGGTCTTTTTCAGTTATGATTTCCTCAGGGTGTATGCCCAGTAGTGGGATTGCTAGGTTGTATGATAGTTTTATTCCTAATTTTTAAAGGGATCTCCATACTGTTCTCCATAGTTATTGTATCAGTTTGCATTCCCACCAACAGTGTAAGAGGGTTCTCTTTTTTCCACACCCCTCTCCATCATTTATTATTTGTAGACTTTTTGATGATAGCCATTCTGACTGGTATGAGATGGTACCTCATTGTAGTTTTGATTTGCATATCTCAAAGTGATATTGAACATCTTTTCATGTGTTTATTAGACATCTGTATGTCTTCTTTGGAGAAATGTCTGTTTAGGTCTTCTGCCTATTTTTTGATTGGGTTGTTTGTAAACAACCAAGCTCTGGTATTGAGCTGCATGAACTGCTTGTGTATTTTGGAGATTAATTCTGTCAGTTGTTTCATTTACTCTTGTTTTCTGCCATTCTGAGAGTTGTCTTTTCTCCTTGCTTATAGTTTCCTTTGTTGTGCAAAAGCTTTTACGTTTAATCAGGTGTTATTTGTTTTTGTTATTTCCATTACCCTAGGAGGTGGGTCATAGAGGATCTTGTTGTGATTTATGTCAAAGAACGTTCTTCCTATGTTTTCCTCTGAGAGCTTTATAGTTTCTGGTCTTACATTTAGGTCTTCAATCCATTTTGAGTTTAATTTTGTATATGGTGTTAGGAAGTGTTCTAATTTCATTCTTTAACATGTAATTGACCAGTTTTCCCAGCACCACTTGTTGAAGAGACTGTCTTTTTGTCCATTGTATATTTTTGCCTTCTTTGTCAAAGATAAGGTGTCCATAGGTGCATGGATTTATCTCCAGGCTGTTTTGTTCCATCGGTCTAAATTTCTGTTTTTGTGCCAGTATCATACTGTCTTGATGAATGTAGCTTTGTAGTACAGTCTGAAGTCAGGAAGATTGATTCCTTCAGTTCCATTCTTCTTTCTCAAGATTGCTTTGGCTATTTGGGGACTTTTGTGTTTCCATAGAAATTGTGAAATTATTTGTTCTAGTTTTGTGAAAAATACTGTAGTTTGATAGGGATTGCATTGAATCTATAGATTGCTTTGGGTAATATAGACATTTTCATTATGTTAATTCTTCCAATCCAAGAGCATGGTATATTAGATATACTTTTAATGCATTTGAGTATCTATTCTAAATTTGCATTACTCAGTGAAAAGTAGTATTATTCATCTGATGAGAATGGCCATATTTTATACTTTATTCTTTGCTGTAGTTAGCTTTCTATAGATAGATGTAGATGTGTGTGCTCAGTTGCTTCAGCCATGTCTGACTCATTGCAACCCTATGGATTGTAGCCTGTCAGGCGCCTCTGTCCATGGGATTCTCCAGGCAAGAATACTGAAGTGGGCTGCCATCTTCTAGACCCAGGGATCTTCTAGACCCAGGGATCAAATGTGGGTCTCCTGCATTGCAGGCAGATTCTTTACTGCTGAGCCATTGGGGAAGCCCAGACATAGATACGTAGACAGAAATTAAATCATTTATTTTGGAAAAGAATGGAAATAATGTCGTACTAAAAATCTAAATTAGCATGGAAAAAAGAATTTCAGAGGAGCAAGTGCCATAGTAATTATAACTCTCCCATAACATGACACTGTAAGAAGTAATATTTGATAATGTATAATATATGTTGAGCTCTCATGTTAAAATATGCACTAGAGTCAAATCACAGCTTCACTGGGAAATTCAATTTTTCTATTTTATGAATGGAATATTTCTGTTGTAATACACAATATTTTACTTATGTCAGTGTGTTTGTTTTCTAGGTCTGCTGTGACAAAGTCCCATAAACTAGATGACTTGAAACAACAGAAATACATTGTCTTACGGTTCTGGAGATGAGATTCTGAAATTCCCAGGGCAAGATTGGTTCCTTCTGAGGGCTGTGAGGGAAGGGTCTGGCCGGGGCCTCTCTCCTTGGTTTGTTCATGGCCATCTTCTACATGTGTTTCCTCATGCTGTGTTCCCTCTCCGCATGTCTGGCTCTGTTTCCAATTTCCTCTTTTTACAAGGATACCAGTCATATTGGATTAAGGCCCACACTGATGACCTCACTTTAACTTGATTACATCTATAAAGATCCTGTCTCTATTTAAATAAGGACATATTCTGAGATTCTGGGAGTTAAGACTTCAGTATATGAACTTGGTGAGGGGTCGGGGCACGTACGCAATTTAATCCATAACAATCACCACTGTTTTGCTTTTGATGCACAAAGATGCTTCCCTGATAGGGTTAAAGGAACTGAATATGTTGTAAGATATAGTGAGTCACAGTTAATGTCCTTGAGTTTTCTGAATGATAGAGTGTATATAAGAATAAAACATTATGGCTATTACATTGAATTTTTAAATGCCGACATTACTTGTAAGATGCCTGAGAGGACTTGGAATGAATGAATTCATTTGGGGGGGATATTATTCTATTGCCACAGCTAGTGTTCAGGATATTTGCTAGACAGACATGCAAGCACAAATACTTTGTATTATCTAAAATGCCTTTATCATACCACTTACATTTGTCTAGGGGAGTTCATAAATGCCAGATTTTTAGTAAGCTTCTACAAATAATTCATCATAGATGAAAGGCAATCACATCCCACAAGCATGTACTTTTGCTTATTACGAGTATATTTGTTGTCATCGTTATTATCTCTTTACGTCTGAGGTAAATGTGTTGAGAATTTCATCAAAAGCTTAATGCACTGCAATCATGCTTTTCTTTAATGTGCAGATCACTATGGAGTCCACAACCAGAATTCTCAGATATTGTATATCAACTCTGTTGTTATTTGATTGTAAGACATAGTAAAGTATAACAATTTCAAGAGATGGTAGAAGCACTAGCATTAAATATTAAACATTTAAATGAGGAAACACTGATTAATTCATAATGTTCTGAGCAGCTCATGAATGTTTAATACCCATATGTTGATTGGATAGTGTTTAACTGGAACCTCGGTCACCGCAGGACCGTTTAGTTACCATTTTTATTGGAAGGCCAAGTTTACAAAATAATTCATTTTATTTTAGGTAAATATTAGTTTGAACTTCTCACCATTTTTTGTTTGTTGTTTCACAAGCTAGAGAGGAATGTCTTATAGCAATATCTTTTAAACATTTTAAGCCTAATTATCTTTAAAAGTAGTAGTTGAGGTTAAGTTTGCATGGTCTTAGTAAAGTGAAAGTCTGTAGTGATTACTTTGCCTCGATTTTAATTTTTAGGTGCTCTTGTATTCATTCAGTATATGTTATTAAGCAGCTGTTATGTGCAAGGCCTTGGCACAACAGTCAGCAATAATATACTGTCATGACTTCATGTTATGGGACAGAGATTAAATAAATAACTACTCAGGCAATTTAATTACAATACAGTAAGTGCTAAGCTGGAGGAGTGTGAGGTTTTGTGGAAATATTTAATGGAGTTTGCAACATGGTCAGAGGGGACTACGGAAACTTCTTAAAAGAAGAGCAGCTATAGTATGAGTTGCAGGCTGAGCAACCATTGGCCCAGGGAAGGGCTAGAAGAGAGAGCATTTTGGTGAGAGGGTATTATAATGAAAGCCTTGAGGCCTGTGAGTCTTTGGGATGGGGAAACAGAATCAGGTTTGAGGTCCGAAGTAATATTACAGATGAGAGCTTGTTTTCTCTATAGATTAGAACTAGTTGCTAGGAAGTGTCTGGGAGGCCTGAAGTCGTGTAATCTGTTTGTGATGATGGATTATGAGTATTGATCAAGATTGATCAATTGGTGA
>NW_011494747.1:434277-490518 GCF_000754665.1 Bison bison bison | reverse complement strand
TACAGGATTTCTTTGGCAGAGTTGGAAGCGGGAAAGAACTATCTTGCATCAGGCAATTTTGTCCTGCTGTACTTTCCTTTGGTCACCATTTGAGAGCTCTCCACTTCCCTGTGAGCACCTAATATTTGACAGTGTAGTTCAGAGCTCCTTGCTATTTGCACCTCTGTGTGAGTGTGATTAACTCTTACCAGAATTCTTGCACTTCTATTTTGGGAGTGAACTGGGGGCACTGCTGCTGCTGTTGCTGCTACTGCAGCTAAGTCACTTCAGTCGTGTCCGACTCTGTGCGACCCCATAGACGGCAGCCCACCAGGCTGGCCCATCCCTGGGATTTTCCAAGCAAGAACACTGGAGTGGGTTGCCATTTCCTTCTCCAGTGCATAAAAATGAAAAGTGAAAGTGAAGTCGCTCAGTCGTGTCCGACTCTTTGCAACCCCATGGACTGCAGCCCACCAGGCTCCTCCGTCCATGGGATTTTCCAGGCAAGAGTACTGGAGTGGGGTGCCATTGCCTTCTCCACTGCCAGGCACCATAGGTACTACAAGGGTATCTTTAGTTGTTGTTGTTGTTGTTTTAAAACTGGGAGTTGGAGATTTTGACTTCAACATGGAGTCAAAATTGTTGTTGTTGTTGTCAAAGTTGGAGACCTTGACAACAACAACCATGGAGAATTCTCCTCCTGGTACCTTTGGTAAAAAGCTTATAGGGCCCTATCATCCAATGGTTGTCAAAGTTGGAGACTTTGACAACAACAACCATGGAGGATTCTCCTCCTAGTACCTTTGGTAAAAAGCTTATAGGGCCCTATTATCCCAAACTGAGACAAGCATGGGTCTCTTTCCAATACTCAGTGCTTGGCCAGTGTCAGAGCCTTTACTGTGTTTATTTGCTCACACCAGTCTGCAAACCTCAGGGGTGAGTGACTATAGGTTCTCACTTATGGTCACCTTGTCACATTGAAAGCCAGCTCAGCCCATCACCCGATAACCTGCAAATCTGTGCCAGACAGGGATGCATCTTCAAGAGACTGAGCCATAGCTGGTTTCCTTCAGCCCTCCATTGATAGATGGTCACTAAAGTGCCCTCCCTTTCCTTCTCAGCCTTGATTAGCAGCATCACAAGTGAGAATTCAGGGGACTCCTTGATGATCATGATGCAATCCAAGTAGTATATTAATTCCTGACTCAAATTGCCCTTACTTGAATTGGACTTTGTTATTTCAGTCTCCAAGTCTTGGTGTCCTGCTTCTTGGCAGATGACCCACTGCAGTATTTATCCTTGGGCAAACCTAGTGTCAGAGCACACTTCCTGGTCTATGCTCAGTTGAGTTATAGATGTGACCTAAAAATCCTATTCACTGTCTACCACCCTCTTAGAATTCTTGACAGACAAATCAGAGTTTTTATTAAGGACTATTATTTAATTTACTAATAAGAATTACTACCATTATTAGTACTAAACCCACAAGGTCATTGGCTTAACTTATCTGTAATCTCTTGCAATAAGAGTTTCTCTTACCTCCAGTAAGTCTGGAGGTAGTTGGTTCATCCAAGAGTTCCAGTGCCTGCTTGATCACAGTAGCAATGCAATTTCCAGGGTCTGATCTTGGCTAGTGTGGGACACTGAAGACTCAAACTATTCTGACTAGGTCCAACAGTGTCTTGCCATTTAGAAAGGACTATAAGTTTCAGGGGGCTTCCCTGATAGCTCAGTTGGTAAAGAATCCACCTGCAATGCAGGAGACCTTGGTTCAATTCCTGGGTTGGGAAGATCCACTGGATTAGGGATGGGCTACCCACTCCAGTATTCTTGGGCTTCCCTTGTGGCTCAGCTGGTAAAGAATCCACCTGCAATGTGGGTGACCTGGGTTTGATTCCTGGGTTGGGAAGATCCCCTGGAGAAGAGAAAGGCTACCTACTCCAGTATTCTGGCATAGAGAATTCCATGGACTGTGTGGTCCATGGGGTTGAAAGAATTGGAGACAACCGAGTGACTTTTACTCACTCTAAATTTTAAGGAAACTGTTGTTTATGGAAATCAGGAGGTAGTAATTTTCAATTTATCATTTTTGAAAGGAACTTTGTAAGACTTCCTCAAGTTTTTTTTTTTTTTTTCCACACTCAACATGCACTTAGTTCTACGGCAGGGGTAGTTAGTATTAAGGAGTATATTCTCCCAAAGTGTGCACCTTTATCTTGAGTACTGTGTAACCCCAAGAAGATCTCATTGAATTTACATCGTCATTCCACTAGACGTGATGGTTTCCTGTTCATCAGATCTCATGCACAAAGCTTTGCAAGGTTATTCTAACAATAACATGGTTATTCTAACTGGTGAGGAAATATATGTGTTTCTGGCTCAGGGTGCCTTTTACAATTTTAATCCAAGTTGTACTCAGTGTCCCATCTATCTCCCACTTGGTGTCCACCCCTCTTAACATCCATCATGACCAAGGTTGACCTGTCTTCTTGCTAGCAGAGAAAGGCTTTTCTCTTTTTAAAGGGGAAAATTAGGATTTCAATAATAGGGTTCTTTTGATCTTATCACGTATTATTTATTGTATTATATTTAGGAGAAATTCACTGTCATAAATTAATCATATTAAGTATATTTAGTGTGCAGTTGTTACTGGCCAAGTCTGTAAAGTGTGTTAACCTAACTATTTCTCCAGCAAAAATGAGTTTATTTAGAATGATCAGAGAATTTCAATTTGGAGTCTGCAAACATGAGAAGCCCCATACAAGTCCCCAGCAAAAATAGAGGGGAAAAGGAAGTTGGGAGGGCTGTTCTCAACAGAGTCCATAGTTTTTCTTTAGCCGAGTTATTGCCAAAGAGCAGGCCATCTTTCATCTTCCTGGGTTCTGTTATGATTGCAGGATGTAAGAGCTCCCCCTTCTGGTCTTCTGACTCGACTTAATTGGTGTTTCCGTTTATTAATATTTTGTGATACCAAAAATGTAAATATGTTTGAGTTTTTATTCTCAAAACAAATGCAGTTGTCTATTAATTCTATTGTTGTCTATTCTTTCTATTAATTAAGAGACAAAGCAGCAGTTTTTCAACTTTAGTACTTTTAAGAATTATTTGGAAAACCTGTTAGACATGCAGATCCCTTAGGTCTTCCTGCCTGCCACCTACTTAATGCTTAGAAACTCGATTTTCTTGGCTCTTTTTTATAAGGGTTGAAAATATTCACTGCTCCCAGATCTCCTAGGTAATTGTTAGTTGGTTGTATTCCATAGATAAGACTTTGAGAATCACTGGGTTAACAAATGTGTCCCTTAATAAGGATACTAATCTAGTTTTTGCTTTCTATAATAGATTCATGCTTAGAATATTTGTGTAAATTAAATGTAGTAAATCAAACTGTATTTTAAGCCTTCCCTCTCTATAGATACATTTTGAAACTATGGTGTGCACATTTCACTTAACTTAAAGAAATACTCCGGCCTGGCAAGCTCTCTGTCTTTATCCCATTGACCTAGTGTTCTATAAATGCTTAAAACAGTATGATAGCATCACCAGTAAATTCTCAGCTTTGTAATTTTTTTCCCTTTAAGATGGTTATGAGTTCTTTGATTATCAGAGAAGTAGTGGAAAAATGCCCTTTGGTTAAATGTTATAATTGTATATACAGTCACCCCTCAGTGTCTGATTGATTTCCTTTGTGGATACCAAAATCTGCAAATACTAAAGTCCCTTATATAAAGTGGCATAAATAGGCCCTCTGTACATGCCTGTAACAAAATGTTGATGGTGATGATTTCTAGATAATGGTATTTTAGATGACTTAATATTCTGAAAAACTTTTAATTTCAAAATTTTGAGTGAATAAGCATTACATTATTAAGTAGAATAATTGTAAGTTAGTTTTAAAAGGTGAAAAATAATTTTTATTGGCTAGGTATGGTTGGAGATAGAAACTAAAAATAATAAGTGGAATAAAAAATAAATTAAGAAAGGCATTTCAGATAAGAGAAGAAATCATTCAGCTCACAATGGGGCTTTTACTTGTGAGATTGCCTGAAGGAGAAAAAAGCCAGTCTCCTTTAAAAGGAAGGAAACAGCTTGAATTCTTCCATGCTTTTTGGACAGTCTTGACAATCTGTATTTGTCTTAATAAGTTACAGAGTATCTAAAAGTGTTTTAGCTACCATTTAGAGGAAACACAGGAGGGTCTAGGATTTATGGTCAGAGTAAATACAGTAGAAATTTCAGTGTGTCTTTTGTTTTCAGCTGTATGAGAACTCGTCCAAGGTGACAGCTTTGAAAGGCTGATTTCTTCTGAGGGGCTAGTTTTGATCTGATGTTTTAGAGGCAGGAAGGGAAGGGGGGGTGACCAAGGGAGTAGTGTTTTCCAGAGAGGGAAATTTCTTGAGTATCTATTGAGTAGAAGCTAACTTTCATTCATCCTTGAACTTTGGAAAAAGAGGTTACTATTAATTTAGCAATGAAGTTTCCTGGCTAGAATTGAATCCAAAGTGCCCATCAGAGTGCAGATAATAGATAAAAACTTTACAGAGGAAGGAGACATTACCTACAGCTGATACCCTGTAAGGTTCCTTTATTAACAAAGTCAACTGTGGAAAGTTTTAGTTGCAGATAATTCTCCTCTTCCCTGATAGCTCAGTTGATAAAGAATCTGCCTGCAATGCAGGAGACCCCAGTTTGATTCCTGGGTCGGGGAGATACACTGGATTAGGGATGGGCTACCCACTCCAATATTCTTGGGCTTCCCTTGTGGCTCAGCTGGTAAAGAATCTGCCTGCAGCGTGGGAGACCTGGGTTCGATTCCTGGATTGGGAAGATCCCCTGGAGAAGGGAAAGGCTACCCACTCCAGTATTCTGGCCTGGAGAATTCCATGGACTGTATAATCCATGGGGTCACAAAGAGTCAGACATAACTGAGCGACTTTCACTTCCAATTCTGCTCTAAACTCATTATTTTATCTATCACCCAGCCACCCATCACCAAATAAAATGATTTCACTCAATCTGGAGACATATTAAAGCAATTTGGTTATCCTTAAGGATTAAGATTCGGTTAAGATTAAAACCCTGAGAATTTATGCCTCAGGGTACTCTGAGGCTTAGCCCTAGAACTTTATGGGTGCACCCACTCCAGTGTTCTTGCCTGGAGAATCCCAAGGATGGGGGAGCCTGGTGGGCTGCTGTCTGTGGGGTCGCACAGAGTCATACACGACTGAAGCGACTTAGCAGTAGCAGCAGCAGCAACAAATGAGAGGTTGGGGATCCACATCAGGAGTTGGATGTGGGAATAATAGCAGCTGCTGGTAAGCAGTAGTGATTGTGGAGCAGGGGCTGGTAACAGTAGCATAATATTGTCTCCAAATCTGAGTTTTTAGTGACTGTTTTCAATAACTTCATCCTCAGTAAGATTTCAGGTCCTGTTCAAATGGTAGTTTTATTTTTTTTTAATTTTATTTTATTTTTAAACTTCACAATATTAGTTTTGCCCAACATCGAAATGAATCCGCCACAGGTATACCCGTGCTCCCCATCCTGAACCCTCCTCCCGCCTTCCTCCCCATACCCTCCCTCTGGGCCGTCGGTTAAGTAATAAATCTAACAGTTTTGAACATACAATATGTACCATATAGTTTTCAAAAAAATTCATATAATTTCATTTAACTGTTATAGTCTTTTTTTTTTTTTTGCTTTCTAGATAGACCTTCCTCCAGCCCAGGTGAATTACCAAGGCAAATACTGAGTGATTTGAATTTTTTTAAAATTTCCTTCTGCTTTTTTGCCTGGCATTTGTATCAAATATAATAAATCAACATTTGATAAATACTTTATTGATGTATATCAGGGCTTCCCAGGTGGTGCTAATGGTAAAGAACCCACCTGTCAGTATAGGAGACATAAGAGACGCAGGTTTGATCCCTGGGTCAGGAAGATCCCCTGGAGGAGGGCGTGGCAACCTACTCCAGTATTCCTGCCTGAAGAATCGCATGGACAGAGGAGCCTGGTGGGTTATAGTCCGTAGGGTCGCAGAGTCGGATATGACTGAACCAACTTCACACACACACACATGCACACACATGCACAATGTATATCATGCCACAAAAAGTAAGGAATAGCATAAATGAGTTTTTCACAAACTGAACACACCTGTATAACTTTCATCCGAATCAGCAAGCAGAGCCTTTTAAATACACTTTAAACAGAGTTGGATCCCACTGTTATCTGGAGATTGGCATCCTACTTTTTCTACTTAACATTTTATTACCAAATATGTCCCATGACACTACATATTCCTCAAAAGCTTTTTAACGTCTGCATGACCAAACTTCAGATGGGTGTACAATAATTTATTCAACTATTCTTTGAATATTGGATATTTAACCTGTTTCAGTTTTTCGTCATTCTGAATAGTACTGAACATAAATCTCTGACTGCATCTTTGATTATTTCCTTAGGATACATTTCTAGGTGTGTAATTACTAGATCAAAGACCATGAATACTTTAAAGCCCTTGATACACATTGACAAGTTACTCCACAGAGTGATTATAGCAGTCCACCAGAGTTTATGAATGCCCGCATTCCAGTACTGGGTGTGTGTGTGTGTGTGTGTGTGTGCGTGCGTGCATGTGCATGTGTGTGTGTATCTTTGCCTTCTTGATAGACAAAAATTGATATCTGGCCACTGTTCAGGTTTTCTTTGTTTATTAATGAAGGTTAATGTTTTCATATGTCTGTTGGACATGTTAATTTATTTTTCTATTTCTTATATATAGAAATTAAAACTATAAAATTGTTTCTTACTGATTTTTTAAAAGTTTCTTAGGGAGAGTAAGGCTTATAAAACATAAGGATTATGTCTTTTTTAAGCTCATAAAAATTTGGGAAAGTAACGATATGTTTTCTTTTTATTATCACTTTTTCAAAGCATCCATATAACTCTTTCAGAGAAAAATCGGTGTCCATTCCTGAGATTTAAGGAGCATTGTAAATAAATTGGAATCAAAATTATACATTTCAAAGCATTTATAGTTGGCTATTTCAGGCTTTAAAGATACCTTTGATTTTTGGTTACCATATCTGGGAGACATGGTTTTTATAATTTAAGGAACTAGAGATTTGCTAAAGTAGCTTTTGCATGAAGGCAGTGAAATTTTAATAAAATAAGAAATAATCCATTCACAAAAGTGAGAGTCAATCAGGATGAGGAGGGAGGTCTGTTTCTCATTGCCAAATGTATCTCTATTTACCTCTGGTTCTATTCTGGGCCTTGTTACTGAGCAGAGACTATTGAGACTGGCAGATTGTGCTGTGTTTTATATAATATGGACAAATAACCTGTGGTTTTGAGCCTCTTAGGATGAGGCCATTTTAACATATGTGTCTTAATCCCTGTGCTAGAATTCTGATTTCCAGATGTTATAAGCCTTAAGCCTTAAGCTGTTCTTTCCTCTTTTGGAAATAATTTGGCAGAATATTTTTGTATCTCTTAAAGGTACCTGGATATTAATTTTGAGCTTTACCTGTTGTTTATTATTTGCTATATATTTTGATGTCAACCAAATCCAGTTTTTCCCATTATTTTTCAAATATTTCCTGTATTTTAAGGACATAAATGATTTTCTGTAGTCGAAAAGGACTTTAGAGACTATAAGGTTTTTGGATTCTTGAACTTACATGTTTTCCAGGGCCAGCAGTACCCATGTTATCTAGGGTAGGGTAAAAGGAAGTGACAGTTACTATGCAATCCAGAGGGTATAGGCCCCAAATAAAGACACCAAGTTCAAAAGTTTATTCAAACACTGTGCTGTGCTAACAAAACATATCCATGGCCACATTTGGCCTGCAGGTGTCCACTGTGTAGAGTCTCTATATCTTATTTTAAAAATAAATTAGTCTTCCTCCTGAGTGTGAGCAGGAATTAGAGACCAGGTTTTTCTGACTTCCAATTAATTGATTAATTAAAAATCTCTTCAGTGCCTACTTCCACCAGACATTTTCATATGGTTATCTAATTTATTATGTATATGTCATTTACTTAAAAACTAGGTTTGAGGCTAAGGACAATAAAGCACACATAAACATATCTGTAATGGGTTGAAACCCACAGGGGAAAAAAGAACAATTAGAAAAATAATCTTAAAAGTATTAGAAACAGCCTGAGATGGAACATGGTAGCTACCTTTTTAAACAGAAAATGGAATAGAATGTGTGTAAACCTTTGATGACTTTCATTGGTTGACAGATAACAATGGAAATAGTTGAAAGCAAGCATATAATTGTAAACTGAATAAACATAGGGAAATTTAAGGAAGGTTTATCTGCTAAGTTTGAAGAAGAAATAGAATTTTACCACTTAGAGGATGTGTGTGTGTGTGTGTGTGTGTGGTGTAAGAATGTTCACAGTAAAGCGAATAGCAGCAACAGGCACACAGATCCTGTGATGGGAGGAAGGAAAGTTAAGTGTAGTTAGAACAGTTAGGGTAGCGATATATTGTTCAAGATGAGGCTTAGCATTTAAAGGGTTTGTACTGGTTCCAAATAGGAAAAGGAGTACGTCAAGGCTGTATATTGTCACCCTGCTTATTTAACTTATATGCAGAGTACATCATGAGAAACGCTGGACTGGAAGAAACACAAGCTGGAATCAAGATTGCCGGGAGAAATATCAATAACCTCAGATATGCAGATGACACCACCCTTATGGCAGAAAGTGAAGAGAAACTAAAAAGCCTCTTGATGAAAGTGAAAGAGGAGAGTGAAAAAGTTGGCTTAAAGCTCAACATTCAGAAAACGAAGATCATGGCATCTGGTCCCGTCACTTCATGGGAAATAGATGGGGAAACAGTGGAAACAGTGTCAGACTTTATTTTTCTGGGCTCCAAAATCACTGCTGATGGTGATTGCAGCCATAAAATTAAAAGACGCTTACTCCTTGGAAGGAAAGTTATGACCACCCTAGATAGCATATTCAAAAGCAGAGACATTCCTTTGCCAACAAAGGTTCATCTAGTCAAGGCTATGGTTTTTCCAGTGGTCATGTATGGATATGAGAGTTGGACTGTGAAGAAAGCTGAATGCCGAAGAATTGATGCTTTTGAACTGTGGTGTTGGAGAAGACTCTTGAGAGTCCCTTGGATTGCAAAGAGATCCTTCCAGTCCATTCTAAAGGAGATCAGCCCTGGGTGTTCTTTAGAAGGAATGATGCTAAAGCTGAAACTCCAATACTTTGGCCACCTTACGCGAAGAGTTGACTCATTGGAAAAGACTGTGATGCTGGGAGGGATTGGGGGCAGGAGGAGAAGGGGATGACAGAGGATGAGATGGCTGGATGGCATCACCGACTCAATGGACATGAGTTTGGGTGAACTCCGGGAGTTGGTGATGGACAGGGAGGCCTGGCATGCTGCGATTCATGGTGTCGCAAAGAGTTGGAGACGACTGAATGACTGAACTGACTGACTGAGACCATTGCTTGTTGTGTTTTTCTGTATCCAAAGAGAAAAAGGAGCTAAAGAGAAGTTTTAAATCGGAGATATGAATGAGTCCCATGATCAGATCTACCTCTTAAGCTTCTGTGTGGAGGGGTGGATAGAGTGAAGCTGAAAGACCAATTAAGAGGTGATTGAAGCAATAAATGTGAGGATGATAGAAGTATGGAATAGGGTGAATGAACAGACTTGAGATATGGACAGACTTTAGATATATTGAAGAGAGAAAATTGGCAGTGTTGGGATTGGGTGCATGAAGAGCAGAAAGAGATTTAAAAATGATTCCAGTCCTTGTATTTGCATCAGGTTGTATGGCTGTACCATTTAGGAACATGGGGAACACTGAGAAAGGATCAAATTGAAGATGAGGAAATGGAGAGTGTTTTGTGCTTACTAACATCAGGGGCACAGTCTTATTCACTGATGTTGTTCAGCTACAGAACAGTGCCTGACATAGTAGGTACTCACCAAATATTTATTACAGAAATCAGTTATGCACTCACTTTTGGACAGATTGAGTTTGAATGTCTTTGAGACATTCAAGTGGTGATGCCAAGTAGCTGTCTGGACTTAGGGGGATCTACTGGAGCTTAGAGGAGGAAAGCTTGGGATCCACTGACATGTAGATGTTAGAAGATGCTGATGTAATCTGGGCATAGAAGATAGAACAAGAATTGGACAGAGCCCAGGACAGAAGCTTAAAGTGTATTGCTTTAGAGATTGAGAATAGTTGACTAAAAATGGATGAGAAGAAGTTTCTAGCTAGGTAGGAGAAAACCAGAAAATGAGGCTCAGAGAGACAGAAAGAAGAAACAATAGAATAGTACAGAGGGGTGAAGTAAGATGGGAACAGAAAAATGCCTTTGGATTTAGCAACATGGAGGCCAATAGTAACTAGTGAGAGCCATTCTAGTTGAGTATTTGGGGTGGAAGCTAGATTGCAATTAATTGAACAGTCAGTAAGAAGTGAAGGAAGAGAGGCCATAGTTTGGAGGCAAAAGATGAGGACATTTGATCACTTATAAAATACAATTATAGAACAACTAAAAGCCCAGAACTAGGGAAACTGAAATGTACTTTAACATAAATACTGAGGAGGCAGAGAAATTTCATTCACGTATAATCAAGCATTTTCTGAGCACTCTTTTGTGTTATGCTGGAGAAATAAACAAATCATATTGATGGTTTTTCTCTTCTTATATAGTCATTGTGGTTAGAGATGTCTGCATTTCAGCCACTGGTGGTTATGTGTTAACAACAAATGGGTAAAAATGCTGTTCTTTGTGGGATACCTCCCAGGATGGTTGCTTCTTCAGAGATTGTGATGCTGCCTAGGTGCAGGTATGGTGAAAATTCTTCTCATTGCCATCTTGAAATCCCTTTATATCTGAGTTTAATGGGAATCCCAAATTAGCGAAGTGTCCTCTCTTGCTGTTGCCAGCCCTTCTGACCTGAGATCCAGTGAATAAGTGCTGCCACTGCCACCAGGTGGAATAGTAGGAGCACATATGTGCTGCCAGTCATCATGGTTGCCTAGCAACAGGAGGAGATGCTGATGTCTGTCAATGTTTGGGCACAGTGTATTCCAGCTCCAGGTGCTTGATGGACACACTGATTACACGTACACTCCACATCACCTTTGGAAGTTGTGATTCTGAGCTGGGATGCTGGGCTATCTTTGGAAGCTGAATTTGGAAGAAAGAGGGGAATACAGGATATGATCGTCTGGTTACATAGATAAGTATTGAAAAACAGGATTTGGGTTCCTGCCTATGGCTTAAGCTACCAGAATAATGGACTCCTGGCAAAGGATAAAGTGTATCTCATGGAGATAAGAAACAATGTGTCTAGCAGGCACATGTGATTTTCATTGAATATGAAGAAGTGAGAGACAGATGTCTACATAAATCTGAGAAACAAATAAACCAAAAGATAGATTTTACAGTTTTAACCAGGTGTAAAGTAGTAAGAAACACAGTGGAAAAGTTACACAGAGTGAATGTGAAATTTTAATACTAGACAATAATTTATTTCCTAGCTATTATTGAGATTTGGAAGTGTGTCTTGCAAGGTGAATCCCTTTGTGCTCACCACTGTCCTGAAGGCTGTGGGACAAATTCCACAATGTGATGCTTTGGACGAATAAATAACCATTACTGAGAAAAGTTAAAGGACAAAGAGCCACAGACAGAAAATTTGTGTAGTCTCTCATCATTCCGAGAAGAGGTAGACAGGGACCGAGGTCTATGTTTCAGTGGAGGGACCCCTCCTCCCTGTGGTTTTCCCTTTGTATAGAGCAAGAGAGAGGGGAAAAAGCAATCTTGCCAATGGCAGGCTAATCAGTCTGCTTGGGGCTGGGCAACCAGAAACCAGAGTTCTCTGGAAAGTCACTTGCCCAGCCTCTGGAATCGTTGGGTTCATGGAGTGTTGCAGCCCCCACTGGAGGAGGAAGCTCCTCATCCTAATGATGAGCATCCTGACACAGGAAACATCACATCCTATAGGGATGTGATGAATCATTGCCACTAGATCCAAGAAGCTTATAACCTTTCAAAGGATATCAGATGTATGCACATAGGGAAACTGAGCTTGATTGCAGTCTCTCCTACTGAGGAGAGGACGATCCATCTCCAACTAGTTTGCGGGCATCTGGACTTTTAAACAATTCTGCTCATTGCCATACTGGTGGAATAAAATTCTTGCTTGAAATACAACATAGAAAAGGTGTAATTTATTCAAAAAGAACAGATGTTGCAAGTGATACGTTAGTGCCGTCCCATACCCATCAGCTCACAAATGCCCTGTGTTATATTTTCAGGAATTTTGTGAGTCAGTGTTAAGCGTAGTGATTATTAAAAATTAAATTATGTAGAATTATCAGTGAAGTATGAAGTGAAAGTCGCTCAGTCGTGTCCGATTCTTTGCGACCCCATGGACTATACAGTTTGTGGAATTCTCCAGGCCAGAATACTGGAGTGGGTAGCTTTTCCCTTCTCCAGGAGATCTTCCCAATCCAGGGATCAAACCCAGGTCTCCTGTATTGCAGGTGGATTCTTTACCAGTTGAGCCACAAGGGAATTATCAGTACATAAATAATATTAAAAATGAAAGTAATACGCATTCAAATCTCATCATTTCCTAATTGCTTTACTACATTTTACTATTGTTTACATCTCTTTGGGGAAAATACCCAATGGTGAAATAATGGTGTGCTGCTGTTTCCCTTCCCAATTCAGCTCTCTCAGTGAGGAAGCAGCTGGTACCTTGACATGATCCATGGTGAGAGTTTGTAATATTTATAAAACACCAGAATCTTTTGCCCAGAGAGGCAGTTGGTGCACATTTAGCAATATACCACTGCCATATCCTTAAACCTTGGCATGTGATTGTGCTCCAGTATGCTTCTAACTGCCAAATCTGCATCTCTGATCCAGAGGACTTTTTCTGGAAGGTCACTTCACTCATGCCCAAGTTCACTGAAGGCAGGAGCTAATTCCTCCAGGAGCAGCCTTCGCAGTGAATGACGGGAATCAGTGTATAAATATCCCAGATCCCTTCACCCTCAAGGGGGATAATTTTGAGGCAAGTGTTCTATATGTTTCCCAATGGTATCTTATTTCATATTGTGCTTTCTATTGCCCTCCCTTCCCTTATCACTTCTTTTCACTTCTCTCTCTCTACCTTGCCTCAGGGGCCACTCTGAGGGAGTTGTGTAGAAGGAAAGGGAGTAGTGCAGTGTGGAAGGTGGAAGCATATTGGAGAACTTCGGGGTAGGATCAAGGGAAGAAGCAGAGGTATGATTTCCTGTGAGAATTAATGATAAACCTGCCACATGGCAGACATAGATGATGATGTTCTCATAGCTGGCAGAAAAGCAAGATAGAGGAGTCATGGGGGACTTTGATTGTATTCACTTAATTCTAATTCAAAATCATACTTAGAGCTGAGTATATTTTCTTAAAATATACTTAGTCTATTAGGTACTATGATCAGTGGTATAGGGATGTGATGAATCATTGCCACTAGTTCCAAGAAGCTTATAACCTACCAAGGGATATCAGATGTATGCACATAAACATTTCGAGGTAGAAGATGGTGAGCTTTACATAGCTGAGAATGATTGCAGCTCTCAGGAAGGAGAATGAAGGCTTTGATGGATATGGAATGTGCTATTACAGTTTTTAAAAATTTTGGTTTTATTGAGGGAACATAGGTTTATACATTACATGTTTCATGTGTATGTCACTATATTTCTACTTTTATATACACTGTAGCATGCTTACCACCAAAAGTTTAGGTTTCATCTGTCAACATGTTGATCATGTTGATCAACAAGTTGATCCCATTTATCCATTTGCAGCCCCCTCACAGCCACCTCTGTTAACTACTATTCTATTCTCCATATCTGTCTGTTTTTGTTTGGTTTATTTTTATTCACTTGTTTTTTGTTTGTTTTTATTTTGGTCACTCTATTTTTGTTTTGTCTTTGTTTTTACACACGGGTGAAGTTATGCAGTATTTGTCTTTCTCTATCTGATTTATTGTACTTAGCATAATATTCTTAGGTCCATCCATGTTGCAGATGGCTAGACCTCATCTTTTATGATTGAATAGTATTCTATTTGTATGTGTGCATATACACCACATGTTCTTTATCCATTCATTTGTTGATAGGCACCTAGATAGTTTCCATATCTTGGCTATTGTAAATAAAACTGCGATGAACATAGGGTGCATATATCTTTTTAAGTTACTGTTTTTGTTTTCCTTGGATGAATACCCAGAAGTGGAATAACTGGATCATGTGGTAATTCTGTTCTTAATTTTTTGAGGAATCTCCATACTACTTTCCATAGTGGCTGCACCAGTTTAAATTTCCACCAATAGCACATAAGAATGGTCTTTTCTCTACATCCTGACCAAGACTTGTCATCTTTTGCCTTTTTGATAATGATCATTTTATCAAGCATGAAGTAATAGTGTGATTTATAATAAAAAATGTGTATTTGTTCTTCATCCCTGTTTCTGGCACAGAACTCCTAAAACCCTTGGGATTTCCTAAGTGATGAGAGCTATTAAACGTGTTGTTTGTTATAATAATGAGGTGACTTTTAGAAGGCACCTAAGGATGGGACAGGTTGCCAGTGGGGCCAGCAACATGATTAGAGGGTTGGAACTTTCAGCCTCTACCCCTCCCTCCAGGGAGGGGAAAGGGACTAAAGATTGAGCTATGGCCAGTGATTTTATCAGTCATAGGTATATATTGAGCCTGCATAAAAACCCAAAAGGATGGGGTTTGGGGAGCTTTCATGTTGGTGAACTCACAGAGATTTGGGGAGAGTGGGACACTTGTAGAGCATGGAAGCTCTGTGTTTCTTCCCACATACTTCACTCTAAGCATTTCTTCCATCTGGCTGTTGGTTCATCCTTTAATAGCCTTTGTAATGAACCACTAATGTGAGCCTCACTAGCAAATTAATCAAACCCAAAGAGGGAGTTGTGGCAACCTTGGATATATGATGCTTGAATGTATGTGCTTTGGTTATAACCACAGATGACAGCCTGGACCTGTGATTGGCTTCTGAAATGGGAAACCGTCTTGTGGGACTGAGCCATTAATCTGTGGAATGTGCTGCTGTCTCTGGGTAGACAGTGTCAGAATTGAGTTGAATTGTAGGACTCCCCATTGGTATGGTGTCGGAGAACTGCTTGATGGCATGAGAAAATCCCCCCACATGTTGGAATTGGTGATAAGAAGGTAAAAAGTCTGCCTGCAGTGTGGGAGACCCAGGTTCAATCCCTGGATCAGGAAGATCCCCTGGAGAAGGAAATGGCAACCCATTCCACTTATTCTTGTCTGGAAAATCCCATGGACAGAGGAGCCTGGTCAGCTACAGCCCATGGGGTCACAAAGAGTTGTACATGACTAAGCGACTTCTCTTTCTTTCTTTCTCTTTTCCTGATCGCTGGACATTTAGATAAGACCTTGAGGAACTGGAGGGATTTCCACAGGGAGAGATGGAGAAGAGAGGAGTTCTGGGTAAATAAAATAGAATAAAGGCCTGAAACTGGGAAAGCAATCCTTGAGTTCATCTTCTAGGAAATATAGAGGTACACAGGAGCGTGGAATTGTAGGAAAGCCTGGAAAGGTGATTTCTAGGCAGTTTATGGAGGATTGGATGAAATTCTGGTGAATGCTTCCTATGCCTTCTAATATAATAAGTCTTTAAGAGGTAGTGAAACTATGTAAGTGTTCTAATCTTTGAGCACAGGCTCCAAAAGGGAATTTTATAGACTCGAAAGGGACAGGGGTCTCTAAGAAGTCAATTCTAATGATAAATTATAACTTATTATAATAAGGAATAAAGGGGGAGACAATCCTTATCAACTTGGATTTCAAAGAGCATTGAAAAAAGGCAAAAGAGAGAGGCACACAAGGAAGCATATACCCTGAAGAATGCTTGAGGGAGGTCCAAGACTGAAGTGAACTGAAGCTTGGAGAAAACTGATATGTGCTAGAGAGGCATTGATGGTTTCTCCCTCCAAATTAATATGTTGAAGTCCTAATTCTGAGCATCTCAGAATAAGACTGTATTTGTAGAAAGGCCTTTAAAAAGGTTATTAACTTAAAATGAGATCTTTTGGGTGGGACCTACTCTGATATGACTGATGTAATTATCAGAAGGGGAAGTTTGGACATAAACATATGTGTATACAAAGAAGGACACAGTTTGAAGGTGGCCATCTACAAGCCAAGGAGAGGGCCCAGAAGAAATAGAAACAAATAGAAACAACTGTTGACACCTTGATTTTGGACTTCCAGCCTCCAGCACTGTGAGGAATTGCATGTCTGTTATTTAACCCGCCCAGTTTGTGGTACTTTGCATGGCAGAAGTAAGCAATGGATGGGCCTTGGCTTGGGGCAGATGATATAATCAATCTTCATTTTTCGTAGGTTCCATGTTTACAACTTTGTCTACTTGATAAAAATTATTGGTAACACCCCAAATCAATACTTGCTCCTCTTTTGCAGTCATTCTCAGAACTGCCAGGCTTGCATTTTCCCAGCTGAGGTTGAATGCTCTGTCATCTTGTTTCAGCCCTCATAGTATAAACAAGTGTCCTTCTCACAGTCTATTTAAGTGTGATCTCTTGCATTTTTGTGTTTTTTTTTTTTTTCCCCTAGGCAATTTTGCTGTTTTAAATGGTTTCCAAGTGGTGCTGAAAAGATAAGCTTGACTCAGACATAAGTCCTAGTGTGCTGGCCCTAAGTTAAATGTTAATAAATCAATAATACCTATTAAATAAGGTCATCTTTAAACAGGAGCATGCATAAAACAAAGCTATGTAATGATGAATTGATGAAAATGTTGTGACGAGAGGCTCAGAAACCTAAACCTGTCTGTTCTCTGGGAACAGTGGTTCAGTATTCATTAATTCAGTGTTTGTGGTGTCTTTCTAGAACATAACTACCAGAAATAACCACACTCAACCATATGATATTGGAAAATGGTGGGAAAGTCTAGCTATCTAAATTCTATTTTCACCTTTCCACCAATAAGCTTATTCCAAATGAAAAATGTAGAATCCAAGTACCTTTAGAAAAGAGTTGAAGCTCAAGATACAAAAAGAGGTAGTGAGAGCATCTATCCCTGGACGTGAGCTCAGTTCTCCAGCCACAGTATCGGAAAATGTGCATATGTGGTTCTTGAGCCACTATATCTCTGTCTCATGGGTAATAGTAGTACCATGAGCACTTCTGATAGTAAAATTCCAGCAACCGCAGACCTTTAACCTCATGTTGCTCCATTAGTAAATTCTGGAAATTCTAATGACCTACTAGCAATCAGAAAAGAGAGGTTGCACCACAGCATCTAGAAAGGGTTTCCTACAAGATACAGTAACTTAACCTCCGCTGTCTTCTCCTCCCTTATTTTTGTTGGTATTGAATCCATAACATGTAACATTTTGAAAATGTTTGCCAAGTTCAGGAAATAGCTAGCTGTTTTTCTTTATTACTGATTCAGAGTCAGGACATACATTGGGGTCTCCATTTGCCTAAAAGTCTCCACAGGCTCTGACATTGCTCTTTAGTCCTTGCTCCAAATCTACTGCCTTGGCTGCTAATCCTCATTTTAGATTCATTTCCGTCCCCATCAGTAAGAGAAAAGTCACTGCACATATGAGATCTCCTAAGAACAGGTGTCCCATTACATCCTCATTTTGTTAAACATCATTTGCACTAGGAGGAAGTTGCAGTGTAATAAAAGACAAAGTGGATTTTTTTACTGTAGTGGAATTCTTAATATAGTTTCAATTCAATTATAATTTTTAGTTCTGTGGATAGCCTTCACTGCAAATTCTATTTCCCATGAGGTATCAATCTGAAGCTTTTCGCTGTAATTGGTCTATTTCATAACCACCTATACAGAATTTATTGGGTTGGAAACTTGTTAGACCTGCTAATTCCAGGGCTTTATACCAATCCTATAGAATCAGAATCCCTGATGGAGTCAAGTGGGGGAAAAGGGAGACCTAGTAATCTGAATTTTAAGAAGTTTCTCAGGTGACTGGAAATTTTGGTTAATAAAGTAAAATAATCTTTGAGAGAATTTAATTTGGCTCATGATTCTACCGGATACTCATTATTTGACTAAAAAGTAATACTTTCATGAGTGAGTACTTGTAGAATGAGTCTATGTTGAATAGATATTATAACTGATATTTTAAAATTCTGTTTAGAATTCTTGGATAAACATTTCTGTTTATAAATACTTGCAAATAAAATGAGTTTATAAAAATGTATCTTTATGCAAGCTTGCCTTTTATCCAACTTTTTTTAATAGAAATCTTCAACTTAAGAATTTATATCAATTTTCTCAAGAAAAACACCCCAACAAATCAAAAACAAATATGCATTAAGGCTAGATTAAGATTTTCTTAGAAATCCTACAGCAGAAAATAAGGAATACTACAGGTGCAAAACACATTTAGTCCTTTACAAACTCCTCTCATTTAAACAGTTTTTGCATAACTGTTCACTTAACTTTTCCCTATATTCCTAAACCTAACATGTTTCTTGATAATTATTCACACCTGGAGTTTTTCTTTATCTTCATCTTTGGAAAAACTGTCTTATGGCTGTATTGAAAATGCAAATTTATAATAAAGTACAAGAGATTTTAGTATTTTAAAAAGGAGTTTAAGACTCATGATACTAAATGCCATGTTGTAAAATATAAGGGGTGACATTTTTTATTTTTTACACATCAGAGAAATAGTATATATAATTATAACTTGATGTTATATAAATTAGTTATACATTTATTCTTTCTTTTATAACTTATCAAAGAACTATCAGATAGCATCTGTCAATGTAAATGTCATTTAAATTATTTTCTTATTTAGTTATTCTTATCTAAAATTCTTAGAAAAGTATTTAGTTGTAGCTTATTTAGAAGAGCCACTAGCTATGCCTATACATGAACATTTCTCTGTCACATCATTTACTCAACATTATTTTGTGAATTTCAATGCTAGCGATTTTAGAGTTTATGATTTAGATTTTAAAATATGGAATAAGGATGATTTTGCAAGTGGACAAGAACAGTTACTCAAATACCGTTTTTATAAACATCCAGATGGTTCACATTATATTACCAGTATCAGGTAGTAGCACTTTGTAAATATTTGTTTAGTGAATGAATGAGCTGGGCAGAACATATGCACACACACACACACACACACACACACACACATACACACACACACTAGGTCTGATTAGTCTGACTATAAAGTAAATGCGAATATTCTATTTGTCCTGTTTAAGTTAATTGTAGAGTTTCATAGTTTATTTTTTCCATATGTATGCCATATGTGTAATGACCTCAGTATGTATTTAAATAGATGCTTTGATGTTAGCACAGTTGCTTGTAATTAGTTAAGTGAATTGAAATGAACATACCAAAGTGCCAAATGAGAATACAGTAAAAATTTCCTTTTTTGTAAAAAAGAAAATATTTCTACAGCTACATTTAGTTTAACTATGTCTATTAGCAGTTCTGTTAATTGTTGATTATTAATGTTGATTTAGTCAATCTACAAGTATAAGAGATATATGATACATCTCTGTACAGAACATATATATTACACACAATTACCATGTTGAAAATTTGTAATAATATATTATCAATATGTTAAGTTGCAAACAAAAGCATACCTTTATGTTCTGTACAACTTGGGACACTATTCAGAGTCACCCTATGATTTGTTACATGAGCTTAGATTTTCTTTAGTTAACGCTAGTCAAAACCACATTTTGGAGGAATTGTGGGGGCACTTCATGTTAAAAAATATCCAAGATACAGTAACAAAAACAAAATAACTGCAGGCCCTTTTAATTGTGTAGATTCTTTAAACATCTGATTATTCTGGAAAAAAATTACATGTGTACTTATTCCCTAGGCATCTGTGCATTTTACTATAACATATTTTCTTGTATATGTGCTTATAAGATTACTAGGCTTATTTTTCCCCCTAGAAAACCTTAATTAACATCCATATGTTAAAGGAAACATTCTTAGAATTTCTTTGAAAAGGTTAGAGTTAATAAGTCCCCCAAAATGCTTTCTTTTAAAGCTAATTTTTGCTTAAATTTTAAAAAGTTATAATGAGTTATAGACAAGGTAGTCTTTCATTTAAAAAAATAAAGAACAAAAGGGTAAAAATTGCTGAAAATCTGAACACCACATTCTTATTCATATCACTTTAATAATTTATCAAGTGCAGGGCCAACAATATGAAATTTTCATGTATGAGTATCATCTGACCTCATATAAAAGTAATACATGAAAAATAAGGGCAGAGATAAATCATAAATACCAGTAATTCTTGACAAGAGTTCTCTCAATTATAATAAAGTGCTATTTATAAAGAAAATAAGTATTTTTAGTTTTAGAAACTAAACAATTTTATCATTATTTGTAGGAATTTTTGAAACTTCAAAATCACGTTACGAAAGCCAAAAGTGGATGACAGGAAAAAATCATTACTGCTTTAACTTCACTTGGGACTAAAAAGTAGGGTAAATTATTGTAAAACCCTATTTTTCTCCTTTATATTCAAGATGACTAGTAAAGAATTTGTGTTTAGCATAAATTGAACAATCCTAAGGCAGTTTCAAAAATATTGTTCAGGACCTCACCTCAGGTGCTTATTCTGAATCTAGGTCTCCAAGTCTCAGGAAGGGATTTCACCTAAATAAGATATGTGAGATTTTATCCCAGTTGTTAGTGTTTTCAGAAATTCTGGTGAAAGAGAGGGAGAAAAGGAAAGAAAGAGACAACCCTGGGGCATAAAGGAAAGGGAATGTTGAGGG
Source organism: Bison bison bison (assembly GCF_000754665.1). Taxonomy (NCBI): domain Eukaryota; kingdom Metazoa; phylum Chordata; class Mammalia; order Artiodactyla; family Bovidae; genus Bison; species Bison bison. Next base: position 469,663 of record NW_011494747.1, on the reverse strand, counting down.
ATAGAGAAACAAAAGATTTACATTAACACTGATGTTTAAACTTACTTCCAAAGGGCTTAATTTTAAAAATAATAAGTTCACAAACACATTTGACTGCATCTATTTTATCTCCTAGGAAGAATTTAAAGGAGGGAAAAATCTCAGTGGCTCTCCTTTTATTATTGGTGGTGCCGGAAAGATAAGACTTAGAGACTCCTTGTGGCTCATCTGATTCTGTGAATCTGTAATATAAATATATCATAATAGACTTCCACAGAGATGCTAGATTCCTCTTCCAGCCAGCAAAGAACATTTTTACAAACCATCAAAAATGTTTTAGTACATCATTAAATTTTGCATGTAATAGGTTCCCTGCACCTGTCATAATCCCCAGATCATACTCAGTTTTTGCCCTCCTTTCAGATGGAAACAAAGGTGGGAGGGCATTTGCCAGGGTATGCTCCCTCTGTTTTAGGAGGTGGGCTGATCCAGGGCTTTCTGACCTTATTATTGTGATCTTCAACTTAGTTCTCCATTACCCTGCATTTAGTCCTCCCTGGAGGCCTTTTTTTCTGCCCTCTTTGTCCCCAAGGAACAAAAGTACATATCCAAAAGTACAAAGCCATATAAAATGAAAAAGAAGAGTAATAATAATGATCTTTTCTTTAAAAAGGGCTGTGATAATTGGTGCAGCAGACATCAGGTTAAATGCTGGGCAGATGCCCGAATGAGTACCACTGTGCCATTGCCTTCTGCAAGAAGGTCAAGCCCCTGCCACCCTGTCAGGTCTTCCAGGAGATGAATGAAGTACATTTGGGATGAGGAGCATGGCTTCCATTTCTTACAGCCATCTTTTCCATGCCATGTAAAGTGTGTTTCTCAGCCCACCCTCACCTCTTTGTTTCAGCATTCTCATGGATGAAAGCGTGTATTTATAGTACTTATTTCATAGGGATATTGAAATGATTAAATATTCTTATAAGACTTACCACAGCACCTGGCATATAGTGGTCAAATATTGTTTAGCTGTGATGAGCATGATGATGAAGAGGAGGAGGAGGGATGGAGGGGACAATTACATTTGAGGGTAAAATGCTGTTAGAGATGTTCTAGGTCCACCATTTAATAGAGATTTACAGAAGCAGGAACGAGTGAGTGAGGTTCATTTAGCAGTGCCTCTCTAGAGAGTGACACTGGTGGACAGCCGTAACCTTCCTCTTGTGCCTGTTTTGAGTAGCTGTTAGAGTAAATAGGTAAGGCATGAGTGATCTCTCTCTACCTCTCACAAGGTTAATTGGAGTCTATTTATTCCTGGTCTCATTATAAGATTTCTGTGTCCAGTTCATTGCTATGGATTCATTCCTTCTATCTCAGTGAATCTTGACCTCCAGTCATTTCTTTTACATGTCAGTGGGATTTTTTTTCAGCTATTGTTGGTTTGGGGATGTTATTATTGAAATGGCTGGCTTAATATTTGAAAACCACATAAAACCATGTCATAATGGAATTAATATAGGTAATGAAAAGTAGTTTGAGGATCATGTTATTATAGAATTTGAGTGTAGATTATAATGTATTTTTAGATAGTCTCTATTTGGTACTCAGGGCTAGTGGCACTTTAAGGAAGAATCAGGAGTTGAACACATCATGTTGATGAAATTTTGTGGCAAATAAACTGAGTTGGTTTCATTTTCAGAGTAATATGTTTGTTCCTCAGGCTATTTAATCTGTTCTGTATTCAAAGGCAAATGAGTTTCTGTTCATAAGGCAAAATGAAGCAGCATTTTTTTTTAATATTGACAGTATTAGTTCTGGTGCTTTCCATTTTCAAAATATATAAAAATAAGAAATGGAAGCTTTTTGCAATAGGTGCATCGTCACTAATACTTAATTTCAAGATTTTTGCAATTTTCTGTCCTCTGATGTTTGTCATCTTGGAAGAAAAGGAAACATCATTTCAAATATTACAAAATATGTTTCTTTTCTGCACATATTAAAGGTCTTTTGTATAAAGTAGTAATGGAATATGCTTGAAGTGATCAAAATTTAATGGCCCATAGAGCATTTGTAAGCCAGAAGCTTTAGGATGAAATGCAAACAGCATTAAATGTCTAAATTTATTTTCTTCCAGACTTTCATCTTGCAGTGATTTTCTGCAAGAATGGTATTAGGGTCTTATTGGAAACAGTTAATAGACGCTATAATAGATAATAACTGACTCTGTAATTAGTCATTTTAAGACAGAGGTTCTCTTTGAGCCACTGATAAGAATTGAATTGTGTCACTACATCATGTTTTCATTCAGCTGTCACAACCCGGCAATCCATATTCATAGACTCCCAGCGCTAAGCTCATTGCCAATTTAACACAGATGTGAGAGAGATATGTACAACCTCCTCAGCCTTTTGATCCTTTCTTATTTTTCATTTGAGGAAATGGCAGAGTAGCTTCAGAGTGAGGATAAGAGTGTCTTAGTGACAAAATTATGAGAAGATTAATTTGGTATGTACGTAAAATATGTATATATACAGACATATGCACACATAAAGTGTATATATATATGTATACATATGCAAAATAACCGCTTTTATGGTTAAATGTAAAATTCAACCAGAAATTTCTTAGATATTTCTGATTTTTTGAGTACTACAATAAAAATACTGCATTAATTTTTATTTTTGTTTCCTTTCAGGAGAAACTTCTACTTTCATATTCCTGAATGAATAGCACTGGTCCTTTTTTTTTCTGTAGAAGAGATAGAGATTTCACAATTTTAGTTACATTGGCTATACTATATTCTCAGTTAATTTTATTTTTATGTTACTTTATGTTGTAACAAGGGCTTCCCAGGTGACTCAGTGCATAAAGACTCTACCTGCAATGCAAGAGATGCAGGTTCAATCCCTGGGTCAGGAAGATCTCCTGGAGTAAGGCATAGCAACATACTGCAGTGATTTTGCTTGGAGAATTCCATAGACTGAGGAGCCTGATGGGCAATAGTCCATAGGGTCAGAAAGAATCAGACAGGACTGAAGCAATTGAGTGCACACCCACGATGATGTAACAAATGTTTCTGTATGGTTGATTTTTTTTAAACTATTTAATTTTTATAAGTATATATAATTTTTAAAGGTTACTTTCCATTTATAGGTATTACAAAATATAGGCCATATTTCCTGTATTGTTCAATACATTCTTGAGCCTGTCTTACACACAGTAGTTTTTACCTTCCATGCCCTCCCTCCCTGTAATGCCACTCCCCCACTGGTAACCACAAGTTTATTCTCTGTATCTATAAGTTTGTTTTTTTTTATGTTATATTCACTAGTTTGTTAAAGATTACACATATAAGTGATATCATACAGTATTTATCTTTCTCTGACTTACTTTGTTTAGTATAATGCCCCCTAGGTCCATCCATATTGCTGCAGATGGCAACATTTTGTTCTTTTTTATGGTTGAGTAGTATTCCATTGTATACAGCAGTTTCTTTATGCATTCATGTCAGTGAGCACTTAGGTTGTCTCCGTGTCTTGGCAATTGTAAATAATGCTCCTATGAACATTGAGGTGCATGTATCTTTTCATATAGGTGTTTGTTTTTCTTTCAAATATTGCATGGTTGAATTTTTTTTTTTTTTGCTAATCCAATAACAGAAAAATTTATTCAAAAGCACGGGACAGAGACTTAAAAAATAAAAATCTAGACAGAATGTCCAAATAATTTTGATAGCATTTATTATTATCTCCTTTTTTTAAGGAATAGGGTCAATTACCTAACTTTCCATAGTTAGATTGCATTATGATGCCATAGGATTAAAAAAATGTATGGTTGAATTTAACAAACATCTGTTGAATTTAACAAACATCTTCCTCTGGGCCAGGCTCTGTGGAAGTTAGAATGTTTCAGGTATTCCATGTTAATAGGCCCCTCTCACTGGGGTCAGTGAGAGGAGAGAGGAGCTTTCCCTAGGAGGTCAGAAGAGCCTTCATGAGAGAGATATCATTTGAACCTGTCCCTGAAGAATGGATAGAATTTCAGCAAAAGGAAACCAGGAAAGTAACTCTTGGTGAAGTTACCCTTTAAAGAAAGGCAAGGAAACGGGTTAGTTAAGAACATGTCCTAGTTGAAGTGGATCAAAGGATATTTGCAGCTAAAATGGGGAAAATTTACTGTAGAGACTGGATATGGCCACAACATGAAGGACTTTGAAATCACACTAAATATAAGATTTTAATCTGTGGATGATAGGGAGCTAGAGATATTTATTAAACAAGGGAATTATGTGATCTTATAAGACACATATGGTTTCTGATTATAGGTAATAATCTACTTGCTTTATTTCTTCCCTAAAATGTACTGGTAACTTCAAAATTCTACTTGCAGTCCATATTATTTATATTGCTTTTTTTCCTCTATAGTTAAAGTGGCTAGTTCTCCATACAACGGTTTTTAATGAAAATATTAAAAGATAAAAAAAGTTGACTCCAAGGAAAAAAGTCTTCTGGAAAAGAATTTTATAAATTTACCATAAGCATTTGTAAAACCATGAAAATAAGTAGATCATAGTATTAGTGTTAGTCGCTCAGTCGTGTCCAGCCCTTTGCGACCTCATGGACTGCAGCCCACCAGGCTCCTCTGTCCATGAGATTTTCCAGGCAAGGATACTGGAGTGGGTTTCCATTTCCTTCTCCAAAGTAGATCATAAGACAGACTGAATTGTTTAAATGTGTTTACCTATGTAAGCCATTAAGTTATTATCAGATGATTTTTATATAAACCATTGACCCTTCAGTATCTGGAGAAAGAGAGTCCAAGGCAGAGAGGAAAGTGCTAGTACAAAGGCTTGATATATGTGATTACAGCAAGGAGGCTAGCATACCTGGAGTGGGGTGAGCCAGGAGGAGAGCAGAAGGTGACGAGAACAGAGAGGGAACAGTGACAGATCACATAGGACCTTGTAGGCCACTATAAAGACATTGACTGAGAGCATTGGAGAGTTCTAAGCAGTGGAGTGATATGACTGGATGTCTTAAAAGAATTCCTCTGACTCTTATACTGGGAAGATACTACAGAGAAGGATAGAACCAGGAAGACCAGATTAATATCTAATGCAACAATGGGAGAGATGATGATAGCTCAGAACAGTGTGGTAAGTGGTCAGATTCTGGATATGATCTGAAGGCAGAACCAACATGATTTACTGATGGACCGCATTCAGAGTATGGAAGAAGGTGGTTCCAAAATTAACTTAGAGAGTTTTGGCCTAAGCAGCAGGAACAATGGTACTGCCATCAGCAGAGCTGAGAAAGGCTGCAGGAGAAGCAGTTTTGAGGGGTGGGGTGGGTTTTCGGTTTTGGTCATGTTGAAGTTAAGATGTCTCACAGACCTCTGAGTGGGAGTATTGAGTAGAAGTGTTAAGCAGTATGTGTGTGTGTGTGCGTGCGTGTGTGTATACAGAGAGAGAATGTATAAAGAGGTTTGGACTGGAGATAGAAATTTGAGAGTAGTCGGCTTATGGATAGTATGTAAAGCATGAATACTTTATCCATACTATAGTATGGATAGTATGTAAAGCCAAGAGTCTCTAAGAGTGGTGTTTTTCTTATGATTTTTTTTCTAAGTCATTTAATGTTTAGAAATGATGTCTTGCATATTTAGCAAGGAAGGGGGCAGCAGAGGATGAGATGGTTAGGAACCATCACTGACTCAATGGACATAAATTTGAGCAAACTCCAGGAGATAGTGGAGGAGAGGGGAACCTGGCATGCTGCAATCTGTGAGGTCACATTTAAGCCCACCTATGCATGACATTACCAAATAATAGATATTTACATCACTACTAGAAATAGAATCAAGTAGAGATAAGAGCTTAGTCAGTCTAAGCATAGCAAATTAATGATACTTAAGTACACTTCTCTTAGTCATGGACTGTTTTTACTAGACCTGGCTGCTTCAGCACCCAAGAATCTAAGTAAAGAAAAGGACTGATCTGACGTAGGCTTCTTGTGTGGTGTGTGGAAGAATTAAGATCAGAATTTGCTTCATCCTCAGGTCTAAAGAGGCACTGGGTAGTGGTTAAGAGGGGAGGTCTGGCAAGGATTAACGATTGGGATGGATATCTAAGGGGCAGAATAGACTGTGGCCATGCTCAGTAACCACATGAGTCACAGACCACCTAGACAGCTTCCTCGATGCACGTCTCTAAGGGACTGAAACTTCCCTAGATATATACAAGCCATCAATAAACTGAATTTATCAATTGTCACAGCAGGCCTTGCAGGGCTTATGTTTTCCTGGGAGGAACATAGCTGTTTGAGGCCAGAAATGAATAACTGAGAGCAGTAGAAGAAAGATTGAGAGCTGCCATGCATGGTTCTTTTCTGTCTTAGCCACTTCTCTGAGAGTGTTTAGCTTCTGTTCTAAGTTAACATGAACAGATGCTTGAAGAATATCTTTTGGAAAGGAAGATAAATTAATAACAAGCTGGGGATGTCATTTATCTTGGGCCCACTTACAGTCACGGTTCAGACTTGAGTGAACTGTGGTCGCAAATGAAGTAGTGGGTGGGAAGGGTACATGGAGAACCCTAGCAGTCAGCAGGACTCAGATGCAGGCGGTCCAGTGATTGGGCACACCCAGGCATCTAGCGAGGGAGATGCCAGGACGTCTGTACAGAAGCCCAGCTCTCAGGAAGGGAAGAGCAAAGCAGGGCTTTCAGGTCTACAAAAGGGCAGGGAAAAGTAACTCACTTTTATTGATTCGTTACTATATGCATGATATGTGTTAAGGGTCTGGATACATTGATAGGTAATAAACATTTGCCTTTATTTTTTACAGTAAACCTGATAGTATTATCATTCCTTTTTGTATATGGATATCTATGACTTTGCGCAAACTCAGGGAGATAGTGAAGGACAGGGAAGCCTGGTGTGCTGCAGTCCCCGGAGTTTCAAAGAGTCAGACATGACTTAGTGACTGAACAGCAACAGTCAGTGACTCACCCCAGGATCACACATGGAACAAAGGTAGAGACCAGGTAAGACTCAAATTTAGTTTTGCCTCAATCCCCAAACCATAAGCCCTTACATTTTTCATAATCTTGGGAATAGGAACCAGAATAGAAGCATAAGGAAATGGAGAGAAATCCACAGTGGCTGTGCTTGTGCATTAACACCAGATAGGTGCCATCTTGCTGGACTGGAGTAGAGTGGATTGAGAGGCAGTAGGTAAAAGCAGGGTCCTGTGAATCCACATTGAGGCTCTGCAGGCTGTGAAGGATGACCTGAGACAACAGCATTTGAGTCCTGTGGTTAGTATAGGCAACTTAACAGGAAGTGACTTAATTTTAAAACTCCTAGATGGGAGGGGGACGTTTAAGAACCTTTTTATCTCACGGAGCTGAAGGATGAAGGGATCAGTAGAACCAGTTGTGGGAATCTGGGGTAATAAGCAAAACAGATGGCTGACAACTAAGCTGTGATTCTATAAATGAGGAAATTTAGACTCTGAGAGGCAAAGTGGTTTTGCTGAAGAACAGGTAGCAGCATATGAGGGCCCAGGACCCAGATCTCATCTGTTATCTGGCCTAGGTTTTAACCAACATGCCATGGGATACCTCCTGACTGCCTTTGGCCTTCTTCCTTTCTAGTCAACAGTGATATTGACTCCTATAGCTTTCATCTTGCTTTTGAAATACTCCTAATGCATGTGAATAATGTGGGAAAGAGGTTACTGAACAAAAGTTTGGCCACGGCCAGTTTGCGACTGTGGGATCCAGTTGGGCAGGGGGGTGGGGGCAGAGAGACAGAGAAAAAAATGGGAGAGAAGCCAGATAAACAGCATCAAAAAGTTTAGATGTTATCAGATGGTCCTGGGCAAGGTTCCTCATTGCTCCATGCCACAGATTCCTCACTTGTATCCTGGGAATAGTAACAGTACCCCCTCTACAAAGATGTTTTGATAATGAAATGAGATAATGCATATAAACTACTATCTCAGTGCCCCGCTGAATGGTTTTCATGTGGTTTACATGTCAGCACTCAAATCTGACTAAAGAATGTGGCGACGATTTACTTCAACATCCAGTGCCATTTTGGGGGTAGTGTGTTGTCAGGCTCTTCTGTTGATACATGTGTTTTATGTATGTTTTATGATATGGACGTTTCAAACCATTCTGCTCTACTCACTGGATTTCCTGGAGTTTAATTTAAACATTCTCATCACAGTTATTGTGACTCTGGTCATTCTCCTTACTGCCAGCAAGCGATTTCAGTCTTATACTGTGTACTGCCACAATAATAATACCTTCTCTTGGCTGCTTCCTACAAATGACTTCATCTTGGTATAATAAAGGCAATGCAGGAGAAAAAATTATTTTCAAGGAGGAGGTTATGACCAACTTTTAGGGTTGTGAGCAAGATACAATTTTAAGAAGCCAAACCTAAGTAGTGTACAGATGCAGTTAATTTAACCCTTTTTTCCTCAGGAACATCCTGATTTTCTGGTTATGAAACCATTTGGACTCCTCTTGTAGACTTTGTTCTAAAACTTAAAGCATGTAGTGGTCTTCTTTTCTTGTTTTCAAAAGGAAAAGGGCTGACTGTCTTCATGCAAATTAGCCTGCTTTTGTTAAAGACTTCATCTATGAAACACAGACTAACAATAAGAAGTGCAGCACAACTTACTGTTCTGCTTTCAGCTGATGTCAGATTGTTTCCCACAGTATGGAATAGTTAAGAAAATAAGAGTGTTTCATCACAATGCCAAAACTCCAGCAATGCCTTTGACTGCCTTCAGGGGTGGTGGTGAAGGTGGGAAAGCAACTATTCAGTACCACGTTATTTTCTGTTGAGTTTGCACATAGCTAGGGAAAGTGTAAATGAAAGCAGAAAGGTGGGGCTGATGTGCTAAATTTAGGACCAGCGATTACAGACGTTGGAGTTCTGAGTTTCTTTTTGTTCCTATGTAATTGCTGATATTAAGGAAATACTAAGTAGGGATAGTATAAAAATAATTTGTTAATAATGAGGAAAGACTGTTTTGACAGTGTCTAACACTTCAGAAATGTATCTCATTATTCTGACTGTATTAATTGAGGTTTCTTTTTTCCCCTGTGTTTCAGTGACAATTTCGACAAGCACCTTCTTTGACGGCTTGCTGGTGACTGGACTATACACGTCTACCAGTGTTAAGGCTTCACAGAGCATTGGAGGGTCTAATGCATTTGGGTTTGGTAAGCTATATTTTACACAGTTATAGGTCTTATTTTTGAAATATCTAAAAGTATTTGACATTTATTATTTCAGAGAAAAAATCTGAAGTGATTTTTGTATGTTTGCTTGAAGTTAAGTGAGTTGAAGTAAGTCATAAATATGCAACCAACCATGAGTTTGGTGTGATGGCCAATCTATTCCTCTCTCTGTGTACTGCTGCTATTACACTTGCTCCTGTGGGATTTGAGTGGATTCCTGTGTTCTGTCATTTAGGTTGATGGAATTGGAATTCATTCTGATGCCATGCATTTATTCAGTAACCTGTTTTTATAAACAGTTCTTAAAATCTTGGAGTAGGTGAAAACTGTCATATTGTTTGGCAAGTAAGCATCACACACAGTGAAAGATAGCAATAATTGTTGAAATCATTGCATTCTCTGCGTATTCATAAAATAATGTGATGTAATATTTAAAATACTTATATGGAGTCTTTGTCCTTAACCCAGAGACCTGGAAGTTTACTTAAGTGGGGGCAGAAGGCTATGTGATGGTCACTGATCACAGAGGGTTCTAGATTTGAAAATCTGTAATTTACCCATAACTTGATAAACATGCCAATCTGGAATTCAGTAGACCCTTTACAGCATCAAAAATGCAAATTTACTGTATCAATTTATGTAAGACATGAAATCTCTGATCCTACTCTGAGATTAGAAAACTATGAGATTTCCTCCATTAATGTGAGAAAGAATTTCTTTATTGAAGGCAGCCATGTGTTCAATGTTTTATTTTTCCTAGGGTATTTATTAAATAAATAAGTTTTACCTACTTTTGATATATGAAGGAGCATCCCCTCTATGTTGAGTCTCAGCAGAGCTCTGCCCAGATGCATTACTGCTTGATGTCAGAGCAATAATGTTGAGGTTGCAGTGGTACCCTGCTGACCTAAGATGAGGTTCACAGCCTCAGGGTAAAGAAACCAAGAAGTCATTTAATCATCTTGTTAAAATTATCTGACATTGAGAATTTGCCCTGTTTTTAAAAGATCCCAGATAAGCTTTTATAATCTGTTGGTTGCTACTTTTAAGGTCTTCAGAAAAAATAAAATTCTCTTTAAGTCTAAAAATTCCACTTTTTTATTCCCACCTTTACTGTGCTCTGTAGAAGTGAGAGGTCAGTTATAATTACATATATATATATATATATATATATATATAAACAATATGTGTACCTAAATATATGCTATACTATGTGTTATGTTATGTAGGATTTTCAAGTAGGGTCACCAGATTTAACAAATAAAAATGTACAGGATACTGGCTAAATTTAAATTTTAGATAAAAACAGTTCTAGGATAAGTATGCAGTATTTGGGATAAGATGTCCTGGGTTCTGCCTTACCCCAGTAAAATTAGAACCCCTGAGAACAGGGCTTGGCGTTGGCTCCCAGGTGATTTTACTGTTTATCCAGGGTTGAGAACCACTGTACTGGATCAGTCCAGGGTCCACACCTTGAGCATCCCTGGGAACTTGTAACTGGAGAGTTCCTGGCCTTACTCCAGACTCAGTGAATTAGATACTGTGGGCAGTGAGACAGTGTTCAGTTTTTTAATAAGCACTTGAGGTGATTTTGATACCTACTAAATTTTGAGAACCACTCGTCTACATTGATTAAGTGGGAGAGACATTATTTAAATGACCATATAAATATGTAATAGTAAATCTTGCTAGGGGCTAGCTAGGAAATGTACTGAGTGCTGGGAAAGGGTGTGACAGAGAAATGAAATCTAAACTGGAGTAAAATGGCATATAGTTAGGAAAAGCTTTCCTGGGGAAGTTGTACTGAGCTGAGATGTGAAGAATGAGAGGGAATTAGCTCCCTGTGGAAGGTGGGGCACAGCACACCTGAAGGAGAGAACAATAGATGCAAAGGCCTCAGGGTGGGAAGAGGCTGCCTGTGTTCTAGGAATGAAAAGAAAACCTTGGAGTGACTGACCTGGAACCAAGAGGGAAGGAGATAAGGCTGGATAGGAGACCAGAGCCAGAGCATCCAGGAGCAGAGGGTCCTTTGAGGGTCTCAGCTGAGGAATGACTTGAACAGACTTTCATTTTAAAGGGATCACTCTGTTGTCAGCATGGAGAACAAACTGTCAGGTCCAGGAGTGCATGCAAAGAGACTGTTCAATGGTTAAAGGTCTGATGTGACAGGGCAGGGAAAGAGTCCAGGTGCACACTGACATCAGCCAAGCCTGGACCAGAAGGAGCATATGTGGGGGGTGTGGGTGGGGTAAGAGTGTGCACCATGCAGTCGGGGAGACCTGCTCACAGATCCAGACCCCAGCCTTCATTAGTCATGTGGCTCAGCCACGTTGCTTACTAAGCTTAATTTCCTCATCTATGAAATGCTGTTGACAATGGCACCTGCTTCATAAGGTGTTGAGCAGTTGCAAGGATGAAAGGAGGTGATAAAGCCCTCACCACATAGAAAATATTTAGTAAAACTTGTTGTTCAGTCACTCAGTTGTATCCAACTTTTTGCAACCCATGGATTGCAGCATGCCAGGCTTCCCTGTCAATTATAAATCTTGATACCTGAAGCAGCTGCTGTTCTCAGTCCAGGATTTCTATGTACTTCCTTTGGCTAGACCAGGCTGGGGTGGGGAAGAAGCATACACACAGAGAAACAGTTCTCAGGTGGAATTAATCTGAGGATTATAGCTCCAGATGATTTGAGAGAACTTGGCTGAATGAAGTAACCATCGTTTGCCAAGATGGAGGCTTGAAATGAGAAGAGTCATTAAGTATCATTTATAAGTATATTGTAAACATATACTGAAAGAATATATATGATGCATGTATCATATGCCTCAGATTTTAGCTAGTAAGCCAAATGAAAAACTAAGAATTGAAAATTGTTAGAAATGATTTAAAGACACCTTGGCCTTAATATATTTTCCATGGTGACTTTGAAAGGTTGTAAAAAGGCAGTTTCACTTGAATTAGAATGTATTTTGGTTTGGCTAAGTGACACGTAGTCTTCCCATGACCTCCAGCCCTAAGATATAGAGGCTGAAGAAACTTCTGAACTTGAAGTCTATTGATGGCAGTTTGACCTCCATAATCAAATGCTCAGGTCTCCCACCGGTCATTTGGCGTTTTTATAGGACATGATTTTTATGTGGATGGATAGGTAATTGAGATCTTTTTTTAAGTTCCAGTAATATCCAAATAATTTTTTGTGTGTTTATGTGACAGTGGTAAGTTATCTTAAAAACAAAATTTAATAAAATAACTTGAAAATCATTAAACAGTTAATCTTTATAAATAATATAATAGAAAACAGAAGATTAAATGTCTTTTTAGAAAAACGATCATTTTGGAAACAAAAGCACATTAAATTTTTGGTACTTAAGTGTCATATAGTCTTTATAATTTAAATAGAATGGAGAAGATTTGAGTAGGGTACAGATAAGAAAATAAAATAACAGTCTTATAGAAGGTAAAATGTAACAGAATTGCTGCTTTTTGATAGTTTTGTAGCTATAGGAATCAGACTGAAATAATGTGGCAGTCTTTGAGGTAGAACAAAAGTATTGAATACATAATCTATCATTAAGCTCTGATTTAAGGTGGCTCAGTCAGTAAAGAAACCACCTGCAGTGCAAGAGACCCAGGTTTGATCCCTAGGTTGGGAAGATCTCCTGGAGAAGGGAATGGCAACCCACTCCAGTATTCTTGCCTGGAGAATTCCATGGACAGTGACTAACACTTTTAACTGATGAAATTTTAAGCAAATATGACTTATTTGCATTTTTCCAATATATTGTGGAATTAGTGTGTGATAAGCTTAGCTGGTAAAGAACTGCCTGCCAATACACAACTGAGTGACTGAGCACATATGCGTATAAATGGAAAAAAATTGCAGAAGTACTTTTCTAGGCCCAGCTGTATGTTTTACTTTGCCTTGCTTATCACAACTAGTTAAATGTGTGTGTATGCATGTGTGTGCTCAGTCATGTCCAGCTCTTTGTGACCTCCATGGATTACAGCCCATCAGGCTCCTCTGTTCATGGGATTTTTCAGGCAGGGATGCTGGAGTGGGTTTCCATTTCCTTCTCCAGAGGGTCTTCCTGATCCAGGGATCAAACCTGCGTCTCATGTATTAGCAGGTGGACTCTTTACCACTGAGCCACCTGAGAAGCCCTTTTTTTCCGCTTATAGTTAATTTTAGTTGTACTGATTACACTAAAGTTATAGTCACTCTCTTTTGAATATAATATGTGTGTATGACCAGCCTAAATAAGGCCATAATTACTCTTAAGATATTGTTGTATAAATGTAATCCCTCTATCATAATTACATATGCTTCTGTGTAAAACCAGAATTCTTTAAAATGTATGTCTCAGTGACCAAAAATAGACAAATGCCTAATGGCCAGAAATACATGAAAACAATAGCTACACAAAAGCTGAGTATGCCAGTAACGCATGATTTGAAATACCTCATTTTGCTTGTCAATATAAGAAAAAATGCTGCCCTAGGGAGGACTGATGTTTAATTATGGATATCTCTTTGTGTATCCCAGAAAAAAATGCTTCCCTGTTGTCTTTGGCACTGAATTCCAGCTCAATCATGTAAATCTTCAAGGCTCATTGTGGTTGCTCAATGAAAGGCTATTTAAATATCCTTTCATACAAAATTGTTCCTTGTCCAGACACTGAAATTCATTTTACTCAATACTTAGTATTCTGGCTCTAAAAGCATATTGCTTAGTTTTTGGTGTTCTGGCTTTCTAAAACCTGAGAATCAGGTTTACAGTTCTGATGAGTAGCAGCCACACTTCAAATTGTTAGACCCTGCATAAATTAAACTTTTGTTAGATGCTGCATGAATTGCTTTGTAATTCCTAGATAATTTTGCTCAGCTAATACATCAGTCATCTTAGCAGTTTTTCACTTAAGCTTTTATAATTTCCTATGCTTTTAATTTATTTTTTGGTAAGACCATTCTAGAATGACAAGATTTGATGAGATATAAGTTTGGGGAGAAAATGTAGTGCTCAGATCCAAGACGTTTTCTTGGATTCAGTCAATCATATCATGTTCTAATAGAGATTAAGCAAGTACCATAAAAATTTAATATTTTCAGTATTATCTTTAAAGCATGGTATTAGAACTTTAGAACTTAATGATTTTATTCCCAGAGTGATATGGCACTCTAGATGAATAGGGATAGATTTACAAAACAAAGTAACTATTTTAAGACTTCAAGTTTTAGTAAATCTTATGTTCAGTTCAGTTCAGTTCAGTCGCTCAGTCATGTCCGACTCTTTGTGACCCCATGAATCGCAGCACGCCAGGCCTCCCTGTCTATCACCAACTCCCGGAGTTCACTCAGACTCACGTCCATCGAGTCGGTGATGCCATCCAGCCATCTCATCCTCTGTTGTCCCCTTCTCCTTCTGCCCCCAATCCCTCCCAGCATCAGAGGCTTTTCCAATGAGTCAACACTTCGCATAGGGTGGCCAAAGTACTGGAGTTTCAGCTTTAGCATCATTCCTTCCAAAGAAATCCCAGGGCTGATCTCCTTCAGAATGGACTGGTTGGATCTCCTTGCAGTCCAAGGGACTCTCAAGAGTCTTCTCTAACACTACAGTTACCACTTAATAAAAATGTGTACTTTACCAGTAGATATAGATTGTATCTTTCATTTCCAGAACACAAGTTTTTGTTACTGCTTTGTTTCATTGTCACTAAGAATAAAAATATAGGGTCTGTTTGAGCTAATTTTTGGTTATCCTTCCCATTAAAACTAAGTAGAACTTTTTGCAAATTTGTAATTATCACCAAGACCCCTACATCCCTGGACATTAGCTACAGTTCAGTTTTGGATATCATAGCTGTGTGAGTTTGAGACATACACGTGTTATGAATACATGCAAGTATTTAGGCTATAATATCTGTAAAGAAGGGGCAGCCACTAATAACTTCATTAAGTAGTGTCCTATATATTGTGATCTTTGTTTACTAGCTGCAATCAAGTTTAACTACTCAGATGATCTTGTTAAATTTATTTTTTCTGTCCCTTTACAGAGAAATATTTTGTAACATACTTAAGAAATTTTAAACACATTGAGGGACTGGAAGCATGACCTTTTTTCGGTATGTTTTTTTTTAAAATTTTATTTTATTTTTAAACTTTACATAATTGTATTAGTTTTGCCAAATATCAAAATGAATCCATCATAGGTATACATGTGCTCCCCATCCTGAACCCTCCTCCCTCCTCCCTCCCCACACCATCCCTCTGGGTCGTCCCAGTGCACTAGCCCCAAGCATCCAGTATTGTGCATCGAACCTGGACTGGCATCTCGTTTCATACATGATATTTTACATGTTTCAATGCCATTCTCCCAAATCTTCCCACCCTCTCCCTCTCCCACAGAGTCCATAACACTGTTCTATACATCAGTGTCTCTTTTGCTGTCTCATACACAGAATTTTTTCGGTATGGTAAATGAGCTATAAGATAATTGACAAGAAGACTTTAGTTTAATTAAACAAATTACTCTAGTCTTGGTGGCTCAGTCTGTAAGAATCCACCTGCAATGCAGAAGACATAGGTTTGATCCCTGGGTTGGGAAGATCTCCTGGAGAAGGAAATGGAGACCCACTCCAGTATTCTTGCCTCTGGGAAATCCCAGGGACAAAGGAGCCTGGTGGGTTATAATCCATGGGGTCACAAGAGCCATATGTGACTTAACAACTAAACCACCACCACTGTAGTAAATGGTACAAGGAATATAGTTGACAAGAGATGAAGTTGCCATTCATCTTTCCTCTTTATGGGATATTAGCCTAAGTTTGTTCTTTATTTTTCCCATTAGGGTATGCCAGCATTACCTTCATTAAGAAATACTATTATATGATTCACATTTGACATATGACAAAGAATTTAGGGTTATTTCCCAATTCATAAATCACTACAGAAAATCACTTACAAGAGTAATGGGCATGATGAATATAACTGTTGAATTAATCAGTTGACAAATTGCTAGAGAAAATGTTGAGGAGCATGAGATTTGGGTCAAGTGGAAGAGTTAGTGGAGAAAGGCAGCTCAGTGCAGGGGTCATGATGTGACCTATGGAGTTAGGCAGCTCTGGCTCCATGCCTGGCTCTGCTTCTTGCTGCCCTGGACCATGTCCTTTCCTCCCCTGAGCTTCAGTGTCTGCATTTGTAAAACAAGGTTGATAGGAAAGGCCAGTTCACAAAGTTGTTGGGTGTGTTAAGTGAGATTTTCCATTCAACTGCCATGTATTGTATATATGCTCAAAATAGGTATTTAAAAAAAATAATCAGAAATTCTTTCTTTGAAATAGGAAATAGAATGAGAAGACAGTTCAAGTGGCAGAAGATTGAAAGAGGGAGGTTGACTTTAATTTGAAGTGGGAATGAACCCAATTTCTTACCCCTAGAACTTAGATCTGAGATGTACCTTGGGTGGAGCCTGCTTCAGCCCCTGCCCTCAGGTAGGAAGGGCAAGTGGTGGCTCTGAATGAGAGAGTGTGGGTATGAAGACTAAAACCAGATATTCTGACATCATACCCAGTCTCAGATACTTTTTTTAAAAAATGTGATTCAAATACTATAAGTTTACCACTTGAAGTTTACTTTTCAGTGACTTCTAGTATATTCACAAGGTTGTGCAACTAACACCTATATCTAATGGCAGAATATTTCATCACCTGCAAAAGAAATCCCACCCCCATTAGCACTCACTCACCATTCTTTCCTCCCCTCTGTCCCTGACAACCACTAAGCTACTTTCTGTCTCTCTGTTGTTGTTTGTTGTTATTCAGTCACTAAATTGTGTTTGATTCTTTGTGAACCCATGGATTGCAGCACGCCAGTGTTCCTTCTCTATCACGACCTCTCCAAGTTTGCTCAAACTTGTGTCCATTGAGTCGGTGATGCCATCCAACCATTGCATTCTCTGTCACCCCGTTCTCTTCTTGCCCTCAGACGTTCCCAGCATTAGAGTCTTTTCCAGTGAGTCAGCTCTTCGCATCAGGTGGCCAAAGGATTGGAGCTTCAGCTACAGCAGTAGTCCTTCAAATGAATATTC
The DNA here is from genome assembly GCF_000754665.1 of Bison bison bison. Classification (NCBI taxonomy): domain Eukaryota; kingdom Metazoa; phylum Chordata; class Mammalia; order Artiodactyla; family Bovidae; genus Bison; species Bison bison. The sequence continues at coordinate 452,345 of NW_011494747.1, read as the reverse complement.
AGAGTTGATTTCCTTTAGGATTGACTGGTTTGATCTCCTTGCTGTCCAAAGGACTCTTAAGAATCTTCTCCAGCACCTCAATTCAAAAACATCAGTTCTTCAGTGCTCAGCATTCTGTCCCTGTAGACATGCCTATTTTAAATATTTCAAGTACAATATATGGCTTTGTATCTAGCTTCTTTAACTTGGCTTGATATTTTCAAGGTTCATTTATGTTGTGGCATGTATCTTCATTCCTTTTTCTAAGTCATAATTCTATGGTGTGGATATACTACATTTTTATAGTGATATACCACAATTGGTTGTTTCCAGATTCTTGAAAGGAGTTCAGTTCAGTCAGTTCAGTTGCTCAGTTGTGTCTGACTCTTTGCGACCCCATGAATTGCACGCCAGGAGTTAGGGCTGTGCAAATTGGAAATGTTTAAGGAGGATGTAAGGCAAAAGACCACCAAATTCCTTAAGTAATTCATCAGCAGCTGTAAAAGCTCTGAAGATGCACATGCACTTAGCTTTCTCTATGGTTCAGACTTGAAAATGGTTGGAAATCAAGATGAATGACTCCTTTGCCTTTCTTCTTGCCATTCTAGGGCGATAGGTTACAATGGCATTGTTTTTACCCTATCACTTTGGCCTCAGATTAAACCATGGGGTACACAAGCCAAACTGTTGTTGTTGTTGTTGTTGTTTAGTCCCTAAGTTGTATCTGACTCTTTGTGACTTCATAGACTGCAGCATGCTAGGCTTTCCTGTCCTTCGCTATCTCCTGGAATTTGCTGAAATTCATGTCCATTGAATCAGTGATGCTATCTAACCATCTCATCCTCTGCCACCCCCTTCTCCTTTTGTTCTCAGTCTTTCCCAGCATCAGGGTCTTTTCCAATGAATCAGTTTTTTGAATCAAGTGGCCAAAGTATTGGAGCTTCAGCTTCAGTATCAATCCTTCCAGTGAATATTCAGGACTGATTTTCTTTAGGATTGACTGGTTGATCTCCTTGCAATCTGAGGGACTCTCAATAGTTGCTGAGGTCCAGCCCCAGCTGATCCAGGGAGTTCGAAGCAGGGATGGTGTCGGTGAGGATCAGGATACACTAGCTTCAATTAGATATTAATTAGAGATGTAAAGAGTAATAGAATGAGGATAGCTCAGTAGGAAAATTTAGTGGAGAAAAGAGGCTGAGTAGCTTGGTTTACGCGGGAGAACAATAAAACTTCAAGACAAGAAGTTTGCACCACTTTCGTAGGCCGCAGGCGTCCTTCCGTTCTCCCGAAGGAGAGGAGACACTGAGGCCTCCCCTGTCAGATCTTAGAAGCCCAGGCAAAATTAGTAAGCTTGGTGGGTTCTGTGCTCCAGATGTAGACTCAGCCAGAGTTTGAGAGAGCGAGCGATATGGGGAGACCAGTATTTCGAGGAACTGATCCCAATTCCTTATTTTCCATGGTCTACTTTTATACACTGAGATGTTATGCAAAAGTCACACGGGGTCAGCAGTACTGACTTTTATCAAAGTCAGGTGCTTCATACAAATGTATACAGAGGTCTTAGGGGTGTTACATCATCTTCTGGCCAGGGGGCCTGCTGACAATTTATGACCCTCTCCTTGTGACAGCGGTCAGTCAACCAGAACGCTTATTTCTCCAGGGGTGATTATTCTTAAAAAAGACTCCACCCTCCAAAGGTACCAGATAAAGTTACATTCCTATAGGGTGAGGGTGTAGTGGGTTTTAATTAAGGAAACAATTTACTTAGCCTAAGGTCTAACGTGATTTATATCAAAGGTTAATACTTATTTCTTCTATATATTCATTAATGTGTGTAAGGGCAGGGGATGTGGAGACTTAGCAGCAAACATTGGCTCAACAAATGAAAAACGCTTCACCAATACAATTTCTAATCAGCCCATTATACTTATACTAATGGTTTTCTAACTTTTCTAAGGAACCTGTTTTTTAGAAGGTTTAAAGCATCTTGTGCTCTCACAGTTGGGAGGCTGTGAGCAATCACATGTGGCCGGACAAGCCTGTCAGGCAGGCCAGAGAACCTTCAGAGGAGTTTGTAGGTTAAAACACTCTTGTCACGCCCAGGAGTTTTTATTAACTGGAGCTCTAAGTTAACTCCTTCTCCGAAAGAGGTGGTAGGGGACAGCCCCCCGTAAAGTCAGAGGTGTAGGTGAGAGCACAAAGTAGTAAAGTAGGCAGGCTCTGGTTATGGGGGTAGATGCTCAAGGATTTCCAGGGGGACTCCTGAGGCTCGATCCCGCCTTTGCATATGTTGAGCCTCCTTCCTCATGACCTTTGCCACGGGCGGAGTGCCTCCTGCCGGCTCCCGGCAAATAGTCTTCTCCAACACCACAGTTTGAAAGCATCAGTTCTTTGGTGCTCAATCTTCTTTATGGTCCAGCTCTCACATCTGTACATGACTACTGGAAAAAAAACATATCTTTGGCTATATGGACCTTTGTCAGCAAAGTGATGTCTCCACTTTTTAATGTGCTCTCTAGGTTTGTTGTAGCTTTCCTTCCAAGGAGCAAGTGTCTTTTTAATTTCATGGTTGCAGTCACCATTCTGCAGTGATTTTGGAGTCCAAGAAAATAAAATCAGTCATTGCTTCCACTTTCCCCACTTCTATTTGCCATGAGGTGATGGGACCAGATGCCATGATCTTAGTTTTTTTAATGTTGAGTTTCAGGCCAGCTTTTCCACTCTCCTCTTTTACTGTCATCAAGAGGCTATTTAGCTCCTTTTTACTTTCTGCCATTTGCATGGTATCATCTGTGTATCTGAGGTTGTTGATATTTCTCCTGGCAATCTTGATTCCAGCTTGTACTTCATCCAGCCTGGCATTTCGCATGATGCACTCTGCATATAAGTTAAATAAGCAAGGTGACAATATACAGCCTTGTGGTGCTCCTTTCCCAATTTTAAAGCCAAGCTGAGTCAATCAAATTTACTAGTATAGGAATTTAGAATTAGCACTCATCAATCACAGTCCAACTCTTCATGAGCTCAGTCAAGGCAGATATAAACTTTCGGGAGCTCTGAGCAGCTGTTTTCCACAGTGGCTCAGAGGAAGATCATGCAGAAATAGGAGAAGGAGAGAGACGGAATGCTGCCTGAGGTGTCAGAGCTTTCCAAGCTCTTATTTTAGGCTTTCTTCTCATCAGGCTCAGATATTCTTAGGCTCTAACAAGCAATTAAAAATAGCTAACATCTATCAAACACTTGGTGTGTGCCAGATGTGTTACAGGTATTAACTCTTTTGATCTGAACAAAAATCCTACTATAGTTATTCTCATTTTGTTGATAGAGAAGCGAAGGTACAGAGACGGCAGGTAACCTGCCCAGGGTGACACATAAGAAGTTGCAAAGCCATAATCCAAACCTGGCTCTATAGCTACTCGTTAAACTCCACTTAACAGCCTGAGCCAGCTTGAATTGGTTTCTACTACAGCCAAAATAAACTTCACTTTTAAAAAGCCCTTCTCTGCTTAGCCCTATCTGTCCCTAATTCTTGTTTCTTCCCAGCCTCCTTCTATTCCTTTCCAGTCACCTACTCCCTCTACATACACACATACATATCCATGCACCAATCACGGCAGCCCACACACTGTTCCAAAATCCTAGCTACTTTCAACCTTGTTTATAGTGCTTGGAATTCCTTTTGGCTCTGTCCGCTGGGCAGACATCCTGCCATTTTTTAAGGCCTCTGTCCTGACTCACCTCCTCTACTGAGCCCATGTGACCCCTCCTCTCTGTTCCTCTGTGGTCCCTGCCTTCATAGACCTCTTTACTCCTTCCTCAATGCTCCACCCTCTGCTGCTGCTGCTACTGCTAAGTTGCTTCAGTCGTGTCCGACTCTGTGCGACCCCACAGAGGGCAGCCCACCAGGCTCCCCCATCCCTGGGATTCTCCAGGCAAGAACACTGGAGTGGGTTGCCATTTCCTTCTCCAATGCATAAAAGTGAAAAATGAAAGTTAAGTCGCTCAGTCGTGTCTGGCTCTTCGCGACCTCATGGACTGCAGCCTACCAGGCTCCTACATCCATGGGATTTTCCAGGCAAGAGTACTGGAGTGGGGTGCCATTGCCTTCTCCGAACAATCTGCTGAATTTACTTGTTTAAAAACTTTTGTATCTCTTTGAGGATGAGAGATGGTCTAGTCAGCTTCACTCTCATGGCACATAACCAGTGCTCAATAAGTATTTATTGAATGAATAACAAAAATCTTTGAATCTTTATAAGGTATTTTACTAGCACTGACATTAGTAAAATGCATGTATTAATATGTGCACAAGTGGACAGGTATGGACAAGAGAGAGAAACTATTATTGTCTTTAAGTTTGAGGATATTTCCAAATCTACATATGTACTTATATCTCTACACATCTATACAAACACTTGAGACTGTAGGAACAGATGTATATTTTATTATCAGAGATCCTGGAAAAATGTATTATCTTGCCCATCACTTTGTTCCTTTCTCTCCTGGAGGTAGCAGACATGAGCGCCTTCAGATAGGAGAGTGATTGGTTAAGGGCCTTCTGTAGAATCAAGAGAGTAGAAACATTGTCAAGAGATTGTTCAGTTCATCTTCATATCATAGGGGCAAGTCAATGTAATGATACATGTAATGATCATTGTAATGATACATGTATGTATCAATGTAATGGTACATGTAATGGTACATGTAATGATCATACAATGTAATGATACATGACAGTAAATTTCTTATTTTATTTCTTAGATCTTTCAAAAAATAATGACTAAAAAATGGTGACTCTATAATTTTTTGGGAACATAGTTGAAGAGAATAGACTTGATTAAAGTCTAGTCAAGTGAGGTGATTAAAGGTTTTCTGCTATATATGTGTAACACTTTGCATAACTTCAAATGTTTTTTATATAATTTTTATATAGTTGAAAATGGTGTATGTTTGTTTAAAAGTAGTTCTTTCCTTTAGGTAGCAAAGAGCAAATAAATGACAAAAAACCAAGCAAATAAAAAACTAAAAAATCCCCACACTTGACCTATGATTCATCCATTTCATAGCTCTTTATATAACTTGTCTGTCTTCTCTGGACAGTTTACATATTCTAGGTAGATAAATTCAGCCCTGGTAAGATATGTGCTCAGAAATCACTGTTCAGTTCAGTTCAGTCACTCAGTCGTGTCCTACTCTTTGCAACCCCATGAATCGCAGCACGCCAAGCCTCCCTGTCCATCACCAACTCCCAGAGTTTACTCAGACTCACTTCTATTGAGTCGGTGATGCCATCTAGCCATCTCATCCTCTGTCATCCCCTTCTCCTCCTGCCCCCAATCCCTCCCAGCATCACAGTCTTTTCCAATGAGTCAACTCTTCACATGAGGTGGCCAAAGTACTGGAGTTTCAGCTTTAACATCATTCCTTCCAAAGAACACCCAGGGCTGATCTCCTTTAGAATGGACTGGTTGGATCTCCTTGCAGTCCAAGGGACTCTCAAGAGTCTTCTCCAACACCACAGTTCAAAAGCATCAATTCTTCAGCACTCAGCTTTCTTCACAGTCCAGCTCTCACATCCATACATGACCACTGGAAAAACCATAGCCTTGACTAGACGGACCTTTGTTGGCAAATTAATGTCCCTGCTTTTGAATATGCTATCTAGGTTGGTCATAACTTTCCTTCCAAGGAGTAAGCGTCTTTTAATTTCATGGCTGCAGTCACCATCTGTAGTGATTTTGGAGCCCCAGAAAATAAAGTCTGACACTGTTTCCACTGTTTCTCCATCTATTTCCCATGAAGTAGATCACTGTAGGTACTTTAAAAATGTATCCCTAAGGAAGAGGAGTTCTTTTAAGCTCCATTCTCTTCCTTATTCTTACTCAAATCCATGTGCTCAGGAACACAGTAAATTGGCTGCTCACAAATAAAAACATTGGTAAAGTCATATTTTTAGAGCAGATTCTAGTAAAAGTTGCCACTGTGCTGTATAAGTTATGAATTTTGAAATTGTTTTGTTATAATTTTGTTTGTTAGTGTTTAAAAATTATTGGCAAAGAGACTCCTCTGTCTTGGCAAATATAACCTTATTTCTCTCATTAAAGAAAATATTTGCCCCAAAGACTGAATGCCAAACAACAAGGACAGAGCAGTAGGTCATTATGTGGGGGTACTTTCTCATGCCTAAGTTTTTAACAATATTTTTGGAAAATAAATGAGGTCTTATTGCTCTGTAAAATTGTTTCTGTGAATGAGGTCTTACTTCTCACTGGATAAAAGCAGAATCAGAAATGCTTTCTCTCTTTTTCTTAAATAATAATTTTTTAAATATAAATTTATTTATTTTAATTGGGGGCTAATTACTTTAAAATATTGTATTGGTTTTGCCATACATCAACATGAATCCGCCACGGGTGTACATGTGTTCCCCATCCTGAACCCCCCTCCCACCTCCCTCCCTGTACCATCCCTCTGGGTCATCCCAGTGCACCAGCCCCCAGCATCCTGTATCCTGCATCAATCCTGGACTGGCAATTCGTTTCACATATGATATTATACATGTTTCAATGCCATTAAATAATAATTTTTAAAGCCACTTTGTAATAGTGTGTCTTTGCTAATAAGAGAAAACTGTTTTTCTGTGAGAGTGAGGCTTTTCACAGCCTGTCAGTCTGTCCACTTTAACCAGAGACAAGACCAAGTACATGCTTAAGGGAAAAAACTTCAGAACAGCTGGTCTAGTGGTTGTTTAGCTTCTAGTGTAGTTTCCTCTTCAGGTTTTCCAGTCCTTTTTTAAGGTATCCAAGTAATGATACATGAGTTTATGTTTCACGTTCACAGTAATTGATTTTTAAATACTCTTGGATAAGGTTGACCTTTTCCTAACAGCTAAATTTAGGAATAATTTAAAATAACTTTAGAATATTTTGACTTCCTGAAAATCATTCTGATGACAATCTTTGAAGTATTTTTAAAAAGTGAAAGTAAATTCTTGGCATTGCTTAGGAAATAGTTCTGAATACAACATGTGAATTTGAAAATAGATGTAGGAGTCCAATAAAGGCATTTCACAAAATGCCAGTTCTGTTTTCACTCTTGTCTTCTGTTTTGTGGTTTATATTCAACCCTCTGATGCTAAGTTTTGCATGTGACTTAATAGATGTGTAGGCTGCTCTCTGAAACAAGCATACAACTAAATTACTGTTTTCAGGACTCTGAATGTCTGAATGGAAAGATACTTGATAGTGTGGGAGTTGCCAGTTTTGAAAAACAGAATGGCAAAAATTGTTAATATTTTGGTAAAAGTCCAGAGTGAGCTCCCCTCCTGCTCTTCTTTCTATGTGTTTTCATACATCAGAACCATGTTGTTGTTATTATCTAGTTAATTATGTTATTTCTGGTTGTCTTTCAGGAAGTTCCTCTCCCGGTGAACTCTAGTAAATAGCAAGTTAAAAGTAAAATAAATGGTGCTATCAGACATCAGGCTCTGGAAAGATATTTTGTTTATCCTTAATTATTCTTTGTTTAAAATAATTATTTGCATTAGGAGAAGATTCTTTTTAACCTGACATTTAACCTCAATGATCCAACAGCGTTTCTAACAATAATAATAAAAATGGAGAGAAATCTGTTATTAATAAAATAATTCAATTGGGATTTGGCTTTCTGCTTCTACAGAATGGGACAAATGACCAGCTCTAGACCAATGATGAGGTTGGTGAAGTCTATCCTTAAGCCCCTAGCCCTCCCCTCCCTTTTCTCTCCTTCTTGCTGCAGTTTTCAACAAGAAGATGGTATCAGCCACATCTTAGAATGAATTTTAAAATGTTGTGTTGATAGCAGCTTCTCCCACACTGTTTCTTGTGCACATCTAGTTTCTCCTTGTATACTAATAGGTCTCACATGGAAAAAGAGTAAAAAAATATTGGTTAAAGAAAGGTAAACAGTGCTTCTTAGAATCTTTAATATGCTTTTTGTTTGTTTTTCTTTTTGAGCTGTAATTCACATAATATAAAACTTTCCATTTAAGAGTGTACAGTTCAGTGATTCTTAATATATTCATTATGTTCTGCAACCATTACCACTAATTTGAAAATATTTCTATCACCCCAGAAAGAACCTTATATCTTAAATTAACAGTCAGTCCCAAATCACCCCTCCTCCAATCCCATGAGAACCACTAAATTTCTGTCTGTATAGCTATTCTGGACATTTTATATAAATAATGATATATGACCTTTTGTGACTAGGTCCTTTTACTTATGGTTTCAAGTTCATCCATATTGAAGTATATTTAAAAAATTAAGTGCTTCATCCTTATGTATGGCTAAATAAATAGTCCATTGTATGGATATTCAGTATCTTATTTATCCACTTATTTGTTGACATTTATTTACAAAACAGAAATAGACTCACAGATATAGAAAACAAACGTATGGTTACCAAAGGGAACCCAGCAGATAGGCACATTGGTAGAAGCACAAAAATGAAACACAGAAGCAGTGGTATCTACGCCCCCATGTACTAAGCTGATGTGACCAAATCAATTGGTGACAGAAATGCTATCAGTCATGTTTACATGGTTTTATAATATGTGTAGGTACTCATCTAATGAGTTGATGTTATTTTAGAAAGTATAGAAATTTGAAGTAATCTCAATCTACTTTTAACATTTTATTTTATGAAAATTTTCACATATACATCAAAGTTGAAAGAATTTTACAGTGAGTACCCACCACCTTGGTAAAGTTTATATACAGTAGCAGCAGTGTTAGTTGCTCAGTCATGTCCAACTCCTTGGGACCCCGTGAACTGTAGCCCGCCAGGCTCCTCTGTCCATGGGATTCTCCAGGCAAGAATACTAGAGTGGATTGCCATTCCCTTCTCCAGAGGATCTTCCTGACCCAGGGATCGAAGCACTGTAGGCAGATTCTTCACCATCTGAGCTACAGGGAAGATCTAAGTCCATGGGATTTTCCAGGCAAGAGTACTGGAGTGGGTTGCCATTTCCTTCTCCAGGGGATCTTCCCGACCCAGGCATTGAACCCGGGTCTCCTGCGTTGTAGGTAGACACTTTACCATCTGAGCCACTAGGGAAGTCCAAGTTTTTATACAGTGTAATGCATAAATCTCAAGGATACATAAAAAGAGAGTTGATAAATGTACACATCTGTGTAACACAAACCCTTATCAAAATACAGACCTTAATCCGAAAAAGTTCCCTTTACTCCACTAACTTTTGCTCCCACTACCCAGAGGTAATTATGTTTATTTTATTCCACCAGAGATACATTTTGCATGTTCTTGAACTGTTGTAAATGCTCTTATTCAGTATGTACTTTTCTGTATAAGGCTTCTCTAGACACAACATTTGTGAGAACTATTCATGTATCCATCAGTAGCTTGCTCTTTTTTGTTGCTGACTAGCATTCTTTTGCTTTTCTATTTTTTTATTGTTATGGTTATTGTGCATACAGCTATATGTTGTTGTGCACATAGCTGCATATGAACATACCTGTATAAGTCTTTTTGTGAATATATGCTTTTATTTTTATTGAATAAATACTTAGTAGTGTATGGTTTTCATTTCATAAGAAGCTGCCAGATCTTTTCCAGAATGGTTATACCTTTTTACACTCTTAACAAATTAGTAATAGAGTTGCAATTGCTTTGCATCTTCACCTATATTAAACATCGTTATTGTTTTTAATTTTAGCCATTTTTGTGCCTGTATTGTGTCATGTTGTAGTTTTAATTTGCATTTCCTAGCTGACTACTGATGTTGACCACTGTCTCATGTGCTCATTGGCCACTTTTGTCAAGTTCAAATCTTATGCTCATTCTTTTAAAAATTGAGGTTTTTTTTTTTTTTTTTATCTTTGAGTTATATGAGTTTTAATACATCCTGGGTACCAGTCCTTTATCAGAGGTATGTTTTGTAAAAGTATTTTCCCATTTGTGGCTTGCCTATTATCTTCTCAGTGGTATCGGTGCCTCATCTAGGGATCTGTTGCCTGCCTTAATGCAAATCTAAGTTTTCAAAATGTGTGTTCCAGGTGAAGGAGCCTAAAAATTTAGGTACATATTTTTCAATCATCATAACATTTGGGTGACTAGAGAGCAGATACCAGAATGCATATGGAATCTCTTTGAGTATTGCCTGCTTGTATTTAAAAAAAAAATCAGGAAACTCCATATGTGATATCATTTTTATATTTAAAAGTTTTCCATTCACATGTGCAAGGTTCTGAATTTAATGTGCCACTTTAAACAACTGAAATTGCTTCAGACTACTGGATTACACTGTGATAAGCCAAACGGGCTTCAGGACACTCCCTTCACACTAGAGACACATGCCAGAAACCAAACAGATGGTAAATTAGGCAGAAATGACCCTCGGCATTCTCATTAGAGCAGTTGGGAAAATTTTAATGGGCCCCGTTTGCCTGGTCCGGTATCTAATACCCTTTGAACTGCCACTTTTTTTTCTTGTTACAAGTCAACAACCACCATGTATATTTTAATAGGGATTATCAAGCACAATTTGCCCAGAAGATGTACAGCCCTCTAATGCTAATTAGCCAAGTTTAAATAACCACTGAGTTCTGGGATAATTGGAAAGAAACACTGTTTTTCTTGCCAGTGCATAATTACCAATTAACAGGAAGATGAAATATCTATGTGGCAGTCATATCTAGAAGAATCTGTTAAGAGTTAATTAATTGATGAGTTGGTGCCAAGTCAAGGTTGGTCAAGAAAGTTTACAGATGAAATTCTCTTGTTAAATAAATAAATAAATATACACAATATGTAAAGTTTACGTTGTTGAACCAGAGCAGAGCATGGGTGGAGTTAAGACTGTGACTTTGGCTTAGTATAACAGTGCTTAAAGGCAGACAGTCATTACATTAAAGAATTAGTGTCGTTGACTCTAAATATTAAAAATACCAACTGCTGGTTGCTATTCTACTGCTAACATATAAGATTTGAAGCTTTATTAATATGCTTTTCTCTTGACCCTAATAATTGCATGGGCTTTCTCACCCTTTTAGTATCCTCATGAAGTTGGGCCACAGACTCCTCTGTGTTTTTCAGCATTTCAGTGTTAGACTTGAGTGAATGAAATGGATAGTTGGGAGATTCACCTAGAAGAAGATAAAAGCTTGACTCCCAATTTTGTTTTTGTTAACATAGAAGTTACCATGTGTTATTCTTCAAAACAAACAAAAAAACAACAACACAAAAGACAACACAACCCTTTTTTAAAAGTAAATATTTTTATTAAATAATAGCATGCTTTTAAATATATTTTAAATTTGTTCATTTAAACAAGTCAGTGAGTAGTGTCAGGTATTTAATACTCACTGCTTTAGTACTCTTGCCTGGCAAATCCCACGGACAGAGGAGCCTGGTGGGCTGCAGTCCATGGGGTTGCGAAGAGTCAGACACGACTGAGCGACTTCACTTTCACTTTTCACTTTCATGCATTGGAGAAGGAAATGGCAACCCACTCCAGTGTTCTTGCCTGGAGAATCCCAGGGACGGGGGAGTCTGGTGGGCTGCCATCTCTGGGGTCACACAGAGTCGGACACGACTGAAGCGACTTAGCAGCAGCAGCAGCTTTAGATTTAAATGTTTTAAAATTCCATTTGTTTACGGAGTCTTTTAATCACTGGGAAAAAATAAAAATTTAATGATTTATGAATGCATACATTTTATTATTTTTTTCAAAATCTACTGCAGTAAAGAGTGTACTGTATGTAGAAATATTTTAGAACTATAAGTTCTGTAAATAATAAAGTGTTGAATTGTTCAAAAGATGATAGAACTCTTCATAAAACTATAGTTTCATAAATTATGGTGGAAATGAAGAATATTTTTGCTGGTTTCTTTTGAAATAAAGTAGAAATGAATAAAGAAAACTTTGTAATAAGAACATTTTAAACCTTAACCCACTTAACATTTAACATTGAATATTCTGAAAATGTTGAAATAGGAATTCTAATGTTTTGGTTTATTCTCATATATTTAGGACTCAGTCATACCTTAAAGTAGTCTGTCTTCAAAGAATAAAAGGAGAATAAGTGACTGTTTTACTTCTCTTGATTTGTCTTCTCTTCTGATGATGGGGAATCAGTTAACCAATTTGCTTATCATTTATACATGTTACTATAATTTAATTATCTTCAGCCTTGGGATATGTAATATTCTTTAGTTAATGTTTCAACACATCATAACAAAGGTACTTATTTTTCATGATTTTTGCTTGTTTGTTGAGTGTATATTTGTGTGCCCTTGGTTGCAAAGTAAAAGGTGGAATCTGTGCTGGGTTGTGGTATTATAGAAGTTTGAAAAGCACTCACTGCTTTACAGGGTCCCTCTAACACTGTTTGCTTAAGTCTGTATGCATTTGTGTTCAGATATTTTATATACATTATGGAATTTCCAGATGGCGCTACTGGTAAAGAACTCATCTGCCAATGCAGGAGACATTAGACACCTGGGTTCGGTGGCTGGGTGTGGAAGATCTCTGGAGGAGGAAATGGCTACCCAATCCAGTATTCTTGCTTGGAGAATCCCATGGACAGAGAAGCCTGGTAGGCTACAGTCCACCGGGTAGCAAAGAGTTAGACATGACTGAAGCGACTCAGAATGCACGCACGCATTTATATACATGAAATCTTTGGCATAAGATTTAGCATTTGTAGTTTTGATGGCTAGTAAGCCTCCTCAGAGAACAAGACCATGTAATAATATGTTATTCATCTAAGGCACAAATTTGAATGATAAATGTTTCAAGAGTTGTTGAGGAGCCCCTCGGTATCCATATTTCAATGAATTTTTGTGTTTCTCTGATTGTTCTCATTCAGTATGGCAGTGATAACTTTTATTCCTTTGTGAAAATTGCCCTCCAGAGGAGGTCAACCATTCAAGCTAGAGATGAACATGAGGAGAAAGAGAAGAGTCTCAGCTTGAGTGCTCATATTCCAGGGTCCAATTTTATAGCCCCTACTAGAGGCCTCTGCATCCTGTAAGGAATATCTGGGGAGTCTGGCTCACCTCTAGCTGTGTGCTGGCATCCTTATATTCCATCCTCCACGGAGTCCCCTGTGAATACAGCTTTGGGGAGCAGGAAGGGAAATCTTCATTTCTTTCTTTTCTCCCTATGCATTGTCTCTCTCTCCTCTGCCTGTGCAACTGGGCTGTACAGAGAGATCCTTCTGGTCTCCCTTTAAGGCTCTTTCTGCATTGTCAGACTCAGAAACCTGCCCCAGAGTTACTCTCCTCTTTTTGGAAACTCCCATATTGGACTCAGAACTAAAGATCCTTTGGCTAAGACATCATATTTCCTGTTATACATCTACCATATAGATTAATGATTGATTACAGGTATATTCTGAGCTGTATTATTTCCTGTAGGCATAGAGGAATTTTCTAAATTGATCTTAGTTTCCAAATGATAGTATGAGTCCATATTAAAAAAGGCAGTATTTTGCTGGCAAAACCTAGTGATTTTCATTTTAAACTAGACACTAATTTTTATGCTAGGGAATAAAAAAAATAAGCAAAATATATTATAGTCTTGAAGGGATGCACTGGTTTTTGAACTAAAGTCATTATTTAGAAAAACAGGGTATGCAATTGGGCCTAAATTTTAAAAAATGGTTTAGTCCAAGAAATTTTAAATTAAAAAAAGTTTAGATCTTAAATTATCTTCTGAATAATTGAAACACTTACTACTACAGCTATTTCTTTACTCTTCACCAGTAGCATATTGGGCACCTACCGACCTGGGGAGTTCATCTTTCAGTGTCCTACCTTTTTGCCTTTTCATACTGTTAATGGGGTTCTCAAGGCAAGAATACTGAAGTGGTTTGCCATTCCCTTCTCCAGTGGACCATGTTTTGTCAAAACTCTATGCCATGACCCATCCATCTTGGGTGGCCCTACATGGCATGCTTCATAGTTTCATTGAGCTAGACAAGGCTGTGGTCCATGTGATCAGTTTGGTTAGTTTTCTGTGACTGTGGAGAAATAACTCCAGAAAGAATGAAGAGATGGAGTCAAAGTAAAAACAGCACCCAGTTTTGGATGTGACGGGTAATGGAAGTAAAATCTGATGCTGTAGACAACAATACTGCCTAGGAACCTGGAATGTTAGGTCCATGAATCAAGGCTAATTGGAAGTGATCAAACAGGACATGGCAAGAATGAACATTGACATTTTAGGTATCAGCAAACTAAAATGGACCGAAATGGGTGAATTTAACTCAGATGACCATTATATCCACTACTGTGGGCAAGAATCCCCTAGAAGAAATGTAGTAGCCATTCATAGTCAACAAAAGAGTCCAAAATGTAGTACCTAGATGCAATCTCAAAAATGACAGAATGATCTCTGTTCATTTCCAAGGCGCATTCAATATCAGAATAATCCAAAGCTATGCCCTGACCAGTAATGCTGAAGAAGCTGAAGTTGGATGGTTCTATGAAGACCTATAAGACCTTCTATGATTAACACCCAAAAAAGATGTCCTCTTCATTATACGGGACTGGAATGCAAAAGTAGGAAGTCAAGAGCTACCTGGAGTAACAGGCAAATTTGGCCTTGGAGTACAAAATGAAGCAGGGTAAAGGCTAATAAGAGTTTCGCCAAGAGAACGCACTGGTCATAGCAAACGCCCTCTTCCAACAACATAAGAGAAGACTCTACACATGGACACACCAGCTGGTCAATACAAAAATAAGATTGATTATATTCTCTGCAACCAAAGAAGGAGAAGCTCTATACAGTCAGCAAAAACAAGACTGGGAGCTGACTGTGGCTCAGATCATGAATTCCTTATTGCCAAGTTCAGACTTAAAGGAAGTAGGGAAAACCACTAGACCATTCAGGTATGACCTAAATCAAATACCTTACTATTATACAGTGGAAATGAGAAATAGATTCAAGGATAGACAGATAAACAGAGTGCCTATAGAACTATAGGCAGAGGTTTGTGACATTGTACAGGAGGCAGTGGTCAAGACCATCCCCAAGAAAAAGAAATGCAAAAAGGCAAAATTGTTGTCTGAGGAGGCCTTACAAATAGCTGAGAAAAGAAGAGAAGCAAACGAAAGGAGAAAAGGAAAGATATACCCATTTGAATGCAGAGTTCCAAAGAGTAGCAAGGAGAGATAAGAAAGGCTTCCTCAACGATCAATACAAAGGAATAGAGGAAAACAATAGAATGGGAAAGACTCGAGATCTGGATTCATTTCGATATTTGGCAAAACTCATACAATATTGTAAAGTTTAAAAATAAAATAAAATTAAAAAAAAAAGAAAATTAGAGATAGCAAGGGAACATTTCATGCAAAGATGGGCTCAATAAAGGACAGAAATGATATGGACCTAACAAAAGCAGAAGATATTAAGAAAAGGTGGCAAGAATTCACAAAAGGACCATACAAAAAAGACCTTCATGACCCAGATAACCATGATGATGTGATCACTCACCTAGAGCCAGACATCTTGAAATGCAAAGTCAAGTGGACCTTAGGAAGCATCACTACAAACAAAGCTAGTGGAGGTGATGGAATTCCAGTTGAGCTATTTCAAATCCTAAAAGATGGTGCTGTGAAAGTGCTACACTCAATATGCCAGCAAATCTGGAAAATTCAGCAGTGGCCACAGGACCAGAAAAGGTCAGTTTTCATTCCAACCCAAAGAAAGGCAATGCCAAAGAATGCCCAAACTACCATACAATTGTACTCATCTCAAACACTAGTAAAGTACTGCTCAAAATTCTCCAAGACAGGCTTCAGCAATACGTGAACCATGAACTTTCAGATGTTCAAGCTGGATTTAGAAAAGGCAGAGGAACTGGAGATCAAATTGCCAACATCTGCTGGATCATCAAAAAAGCAAGAGAGTTCCAGAAAAACATCTATTTCTGCTTTATTTACTATACCAACAGCCTTTGACTGTGTGGATCATAACAAACTGTGGAAAATTCTGAACGAGATGAGAATGCCAGACTACTTGACCTGCCTCTTGAGAAATCTGTATGCAGGTCAGGAAGCAACAGTTAGAACTGGACATGGAAAAACAGACTGGTTCCAAATATGGGAAAGGAGTACATCAAGACTGTATATTGTCACCCTGCTTATTTAACTTATATGCAGAGTACATCATGAGAAATGTTGAACTGGATGAAGCACAAGCTGGAATCAAGATTGCTGGGAGAAATATCAATAACCTCAGATATGCAGATGACATGACCCTTATGGCAGAAAGTGAAGAAGAACTAAAGAGCCTCTTGATGAAAGTGAAAGAGGAGAGTGAAAAAGTTGGCTTAAAACTCTACATTCAGAATACATTTGAATCAGTTCTAATGAGGTGGATGAAGCTAGAGCCTATTATACAGAGTGAAGTAAGTCAGAAAGAAAAACACCAATACAGTATACTAACGCATATATATGGAATTTAGAAAAATGCTCATGATAACCCTATATGTGAGACAGCAAAGGAGACACAGATATATAGAATAGTCTTTCGGGCTCTGTGGGAGAGAGCAAGGGTGGGATGATTTGAGAGAATAACATTGAAATGTGTATTATCATATGTGAAACAGATCGCCAGTCCAGGTTCGATGCGGGATACAGGATGCTTGGGGCTGGTGCACTGGGGTGACCCAGAGGGATGGGATGAGGAGGGAGGTGGCTGGGGGGTTCAGGATGGGGAATGCATGTACACCCATGGCTGATTCATGTCAATGTATGGCAAAAACCACTACAATATTGTAAAGTAAAACTCAACATTCAGAAAACTAAGATCATGGCATCTGGTCCCATCACTTCATGAAAAATAGATGGGGAAACAGTGGGAGACTTTATTTTTGGGCTCCAAAGTCACTGTAGATGTTGACTGCAGCCATGAAATTAGAAGATGCTTGCTCCTTGGAAGAAAAGTTACGACCAACCTAGACAGAATATTAAAAAGAAGAGACATTACTTTACAGCAAAGGTCCATCTAGTCAAAGCTGTGGTTTTCCTAGTACTCATGTATGGATGTGAGAGTTGGACTATAAAGAAAGCTGAGTGCCAAAGAATTGATGCTTTCGTGTGTTTTTTTTAAACAAATTTATTTATTTTAATTGGAGGCTAATTACTTTACAATATTGTATTGGTTTTGCCATACATCAACATGAATCTGCCATGAATGTACACGTGTTCCCCATCCTAAACCCCCTCACACTTCCCTCCCCATACCATCTCTCTGGGTCATCCCAGTGCACCAGCCCCAAGCAGACCATATCCTGCATTGAACCTGGACTGGCGATTCTTTTCATATATGATATTATACATGTTTCAATGCCATTCTCCCAAATCATCCCACCCTCTCCCTCTCCCACAGAGTCCAAAAGACTGTTCTATACATCTGTGTCTCTTGTGCTGTCTTGCATACAGGGTTATCGTTACCATCTTTCTAAATTCCATATATATATGTGTTAGTATACTGTATTGGTGTTTTTCTTTCTGGCTTACTTCACTCTGTATAATAGGCTCCAGTTTCATCCACCTCATTAGAACTGATTCAAATGTATTCTTTTTAATGGCTGAGTAATACTGTATTGTGTATATGTACCACAGCTTTCTTATCCATTCATCTGCTGATGGACATCTAGGTTGCTTCCATGTCCTGGCTATTGTAAACAGTGCTGTGATGAACATTGGGGTACATGTGTCTCTTTCCCTTCTGGTTTCCTCTGTGTATGCCCAGCAGTGGGATTGCTGGATCATAAGGCAGTTCTATTTCCAGTTTTTTAAGGAATCTCCACACTGTTCTCCATAGTGGCTGTACTAGTTTGCATTCCCACCAACAGTGGAAGAAGGTTCCCTTTTCTCCACACCCTCTCCAGCGTTTATTGCTTGTAGACTTTTGGATTGCAGCCATTCTGACTGGCGTGAAATGGTACCTCATTGTGGTTTTTATTTGCATTTCTCTGATAATGAGTGATGTTGAACATCTTTTCATGTGTTTGTTAGCCATCTGTATGTCTTCTTGGAGAAATGTCTGTTTAGTTCTTTGGCCCATTTTTTGATTG
>NW_011494747.1:429401-434177 GCF_000754665.1 Bison bison bison | reverse complement strand
CTGGAATTGAGCTGTAGGAGTTGCTTGTATATTTTTGAGATTAGTTGTTTGTCAGTTGCTTCATTTGCTATTATTTTCTCCCATTCTGAAGGCTGTCTTTTCACCTTGCTGATAGTTTCCTGTGTTGTGCAGAAGCTTTTAAGTTTAATTAGGTCCCATTTGTTTATTTTTGCTTTTGTTTCCAGTATTCTGGGAGGTGGGTCATAGAGGATCCTGCTGTGATGTATGTCAGAGAGTGTTTTTCCTATGTTCTCCTCTAGGAGTTTTATAGTTTCTGGTCTTACGTTTAGATCTTTAATCCATTTTTTTATTTTTGTAGAATTGATGCTTTTGAACTGTGGTGTTGAGAGGATTCTTGAGAGTCCCTTGGACTGCAAGGAGATCCAGTCTGTCAATCCTAAATGAAATCAGTCCTGAATACTCATTGGAAGGACTGATGCTGAAGCTGAAGCTCCAATACTTTGGCCCCCTGATGCGAAGAACCAACTCATTGGAAAAGACCCTGATGCTGGGAAAGATTGAAGGCAGGAGGAGAAGGGAACGACAGAGGATGAGATGGTTGGGTGGCATCACCAACTCAACAGACGTGAGTTTGAGTAAACTCCAGGAGTTGGTGATGGACAGGGAAGCCTGGCGTTGCTGCAGTCCATGGGGTCACAAAGAGTTGGAAACGACTCTGCGACTGAACTGAACTACTACAGTTTTATGTAGGAAAAAGGGCTATGACCCCCCACCCCCCCAACCCTGAGTTTCTGCATGAACTAGATTCCTTGGAAATAAGACAAGATGCCTAGACAGAGAGGAGAACAGTGGAGGGAGAGCAAGAGATTTAACAGCTGATGGAAGAAGCACACCAGGCTTACGACAGGGATGATGAGTTTTATTAGTACTCCTTACTTTTCCTTTTATTTTCGTTTTCCCTGTCCCACTTATTTTTCCTTTTCTTTCTTCTTTTTTTTTAAACTCCTCTTTTTAGTCCCTCTTCAGTGCTTTTACTTATTTTCTCTCCCTCTGAATCCAGGTGGCTTCTCACTAATTTACTTTTTTAAATTGGCATAACATTATATTATTTGCAGATGTACACCATAATGATTTGATACTATATAAATAGTCACCCCCGATAAGCTTAGTTAACATTTCTCCCCATACATTGTTATACAATTTTTTTTCTTGTGATAGGGACTTCTAAGATTACTTTCTTAGCAACTTCCGAATATGCAATATAGTATTATTACCTCTAGCTACCATGCTCTAACTTACACCCCACAACTTACTTACTTTATAACTGGAACTTTTTACTTTTTGAACCCCTTCACCCATTTTGCCCCATTTAACAAAAATAAGATAGCCAATAATCTTTATGTTGCACTTCCCCACCCCTCATCCCTCTCCAGAAAGCACTAATGGATAGATTTGTGCATGTGAAAATATAGTTAAGAAGTATTTAGGATGATCTCAAATTAATAGAAAAAAAACACTTATCTCAACATAGCTGCTTTGTTTCTCTGTATGGACAGAAAAAAAATTTGGCTTGTAAAACAAGGAGGGCTATGAAATACTCTACTGTTGAAAAGTTGACTGCATTTCCACTGATCTGCAATTTAACATTCATGGCAAAAAACATTTCTGTAACTCCACTGCCCTACCTCTGGCAAGCACCAATCCATTTTCTGTATCTGTGAGCTTGGTTTATTTGTTTATTAAATTTCATACGTAAAAGAGATCATACAGTATTTATTTTCCTCTGTCTGACTTATTTCACTTAGTATATAATGCCCTCAGGGTCCTTCCATATTGCTATAAATGGCAAGATTTCATTCTGTTTTTATGGATGAATAACATATAAATATTTTTATGGCTGAATAATATGTGTGTGTGTGTGTGTGTGTCTGTTATACATCACATCTTCTGTCTTCATTCATTGATGGACATGTAAGTTATTGCCATATTTTGGCTACTATGAATAATGCTGTAATGAACATAGGATTGCATCTATCATTTCAAGTTACTGTTTTCATTTTCTTTAAATAAATATCCAGAAGTGGAATTTCTAGATCATATTTTGGCTTTATTCTTAATTTTTTGAGCAACCTCTACACTCTTTTCCATAGTTGCTGTCCCAATTTACATTTCCACCAACAGTGTACCAAGGTTCCCTTTCCTGCACATCCTCATCAATACTTGTTATTTCTTGTCTTTTTGGCGATAGCCATTAGAGAAAAGTGTGAGGTAATATATCACTGTGATTTTGATTTGCATTTCCCTGATAATTAGTAATGTTGAGCATCTTTTCACCTATCTGTTGACCATCTTTGTGTCATCCTTGGAAACTGTCCTCTGCTCATTTTTAAATCAGATTGAGTGTTTTTGCTATTGAATTGTATAAATTCTTTATATATTTTTTGGTACTAACTCCTTATCATATTTGCAAATATTTTCTCCTTTTCATTTTGTTGAAGGTTTCCTTTTAGACCCTTTTCAGTGCTCTTACTTATTTTTTCTGATTTTGCTTCTAAGTGGTTGCTCGTTTACTTCAATTCTCTACTCCGTTTTATCCTTCCTTTAATCTTGTATTTCTCTTCTCTTCTCCCTGCCTCCACTTTTCTTTCTTTCTTCAATGTATCTTTTCTGTTGACATGAACTCACTGTCTATTCTTGTCCCCTCATCCTTTCCCTCATTCAGTAAGCATCATCTACTCCTTTGGTTTATCCAGAGGAATAGTATTTAGGTTTCTGGCATTCTCTTCATAATCAAGCAGAGCATGTCAGGTTCAGAGCAGACTTATGAAGATATACCAAGAGGAAGGCAGGGAAATGGCAGCCCTAAATGAAAGGCTTAAATTGTGAGACCTTGTCAGGTGATTGGTCATAATGTTCGGGAAAACAGTGTATTTTAAATTACATTTTAAAGTAACAAATATAGGGCTTCCCTCATGGCTTCGTGGTAAAGAATCTGCCTGCCAATGTAGAAGCCATGGATTCAATCTTTGATCCGGGAGGCTCCCACATAATGCAGTGCAGCTAAGCCTGTGTACCACAACTAATGAACCTGTGCTCTAGAGCCTGGAAGCAGCAACTTCTGAGTCCGCATGCCGAAACTATCTAAATCCACCTGTTCTAAAGCCCATGTACCACAACAAGAGAAGTAACTGCAATAAGCCCATGCACTGCAACTAGAGAAAAGCCTGTGCAGCAATGAAGACGCAGCACAGCTAAAAATAAATAAAAGTATTAAAAAATTAAATAATATAATATGAAAGCATATTTTAAATTATATTTAACATTATTGAATAAGGTTTTATGCTCCTTGTTTATAATTTTTATTTCAAATATTTGAGATACCTTATGAATCCCAAAGTACAAAATATCACCAGTATATTCAGTTCAGTTCAGTTCAGTCGCTCAGTCATTTCTGACTTTTTGC
Source organism: Bison bison bison (assembly GCF_000754665.1). Taxonomy (NCBI): domain Eukaryota; kingdom Metazoa; phylum Chordata; class Mammalia; order Artiodactyla; family Bovidae; genus Bison; species Bison bison. The sequence continues at coordinate 430,753 of NW_011494747.1, read as the reverse complement.
AACCACATGAATCACAACACGCCAGGCCTCCCTGTCCATCACCAACTCCCGGAGTTCATTCAGACTCATGTCCAACAAGTCGGTGATGCCATCCAGCCATCTCATCCTCTGTCGTCCCCTTCTCCTCCTGCCCCCAATCCCTCCCAGCATCACAGTCTTTTCCAATGAGTCAACTTTTCTCATGAGGTGGCCAAAGTACTGGAGTTTCAGCTTTAGCATCAGTCCTTCCAATGAACACCCAGGACTGATCTCCTTTAGGATGGACTGGTTGGATCTCCTTGCAGTCCAAGGGACTCTCAAGAGTCTTCTCCAACACCACAGTTCAAAAGCATCAATTCTTTGGCACTCAGCTTTCTTCACAGTCTCTCACATCCATACGTGACCACTGGAAAAACCATAGCCTTGACTAGACAGACCTTTGTTGGCAAAGTAATATCTCTGCTTTTGTATATGCTATCTAGGTTGGTCATACTTGCCTTCCAAGGAGTAAGCATCTTTTAATTTTATGGCTGCAATCACCATCTGCATGATTTTGGAGCCCAAAAAACTCTGCCACTGTTTACACTGTTTTCCCATCTATTTGCCATTAAGTGATGGGACCAGATGCCATGATCTTAGTTTTCTGAATGTTGAGCTTTAAGCCAACTTTTTCACTCTCCTCTTTCACGTTCATCAAGAGGCTTTTGAGTTCCTCTTCACTTTCTGCCATAAGGGTGGTGTCATCTGCATATCTGAGATTATTGATATTTTTCCCAGCAATCTTGATTCCAGCTTGTGCTTCTTCCAGCCCAGTGTTTCTCATGATGTACTCTGCTGTGTGGATCACAATAAACTGTGAAAAATTCTGAAATAGATGGGAATACCAGCCCACCTGACTTGCCTCTTGAGAAATTTGTACGCAGGTCAGGAAGCAACAGTTAGAACTGGACATGGAAAAACAGACTGGTTCCAAATAGGAAAAGGAGTACCTCAAGGCTGTATATTGTCACCCTGCTTATTTAACTTATATGCAGAAAGTGAAGAGGAACTAAAAAGCTTCTTGATGAAGGAGAAAGAGGAGAGTGAAAAAGTTGGCTTAAAACTCAACATTCAGAAAACTAAGATCATGGCATCTGGTCCCATCACTTGATGGCAAACAGATGGGGAAACAGTGGAAACAATGTCAGACTTTATTTTTGGGGGCTCCAAAATCACTGCAGATGGTGACTGCAGCCATGAAATTAAAAGACGCTTACTCCTTGGAAGGAAAGTTATGACCAACCTAGATAGCATATTCAAAAGCAGAGACATTACTTTGCCAACAAAGGTCTGTCTAGTCAAGGCTACGGTTTTTCCAGTGGTCATGTATGGAT
>NW_011494747.1:426586-429261 GCF_000754665.1 Bison bison bison | reverse complement strand
TTTCTCAAGAGACAGGTCAGGTGGTCTGGTATTCCCATCTCTTTCAGAATTTTCCACAGTTTATTGTGATCCACACAGTCAAAGGCTTTGGCATAGTCAATAAAGCAGAAATAGGTGTTTTTCTGGACCTCTCTTGCTTTTTTGATATTCCAGCAGATGTTGGCCATTTGATCTCTGGTTCCTCTGTCTTTTCTAAAACCAGCTTGAACATCAGGAAGCTCACGGTTCACGTATTACTGAAGCCTGACTTGGATATTTTTGAGCATTACTTTACTAGCGTGTGAGATGAGTGCAATTGTGCGGTAGTTTGAGCATTCTTTGGCACTGCCTTTCTTTGGGTTGGAATGAAAACTGACCTTTTCCAGTCCTGGGGCCACTGCTGTGTTTTCCAGATTTGCTGGCATATTGAGTGCAGCACTTTCACAGCATCATCTTTCAGGATTTGAAATAGCTCAACTGGAATTCCATCATCTCCACTAGCTTTGTTTGTAGTGATGCTTTCTAAGGCCCACTTGACTTCACATTCCAGGATGTCTGGCTCTAGGTGAGTGATCACACCATCATGATTATCTTGGTTGTGAAGCTCTTTTTTGTATAGTTCGTCTGTGTATTCTTGTCACCTCTTCTTAATATCTTCTGCTTCTATTAGGTCCATACCATTTTCTGTCCTTTATCGAGCCCATCTTTGCATCAAATGTTCCCTTGGTATCTCTAATTTTCTTGAAGAGATCTCGAGTCCCATTCTGTTGTTTTCCTCTGTTTCTTTGCATTGATCTCTGAGGAAGGCTGTATTATCTCTCCTTTCTATTCTTTGGAACTCTGCATTCAGTTGCTTATATCTTTCCTTTTCTCCTTTGCTTTTCACTTCTCTTCTTTTCACAGCTATTTGTAAGGCCTCCTCAGACAGCCATTTTGCTTTTTTGCATTTCTTTTCCATGGAGATGGTCTTGATCCCTGTCTGCTGTACAATGTCACGAAACTTACTCCATAGTTCATCAGGCACTCTGTCTATCAGATCTCGGACCAGTGTATTAGTCCTCTATAATTTTTAAAGACTTCAAAGCAAACCTGAGCAGAGTTGGTTGTGATCTTATAAAAGGGAATTACCCAAATTCCCTAATACACATCTGGAAAATGAATCTTCACATGGCTGTGGTGAGGACTGGTTGTAATTATAGGGTAAAACTACTGAACGTATAACATGAGCTCTAGTGATTGTTTTTCCATCTCTGCTTTCACCCTTTAAATTTGCTAATGATCCTCTAGATATTGTTATATATTTCTTCAAAATTTTAGTGGCTTAGATCTAGACTTTTCACCCTCACATGTGTATCTATCCATGATCATTATTTCTGGTCATTATGGAGGATTTGCTTCACATAGTCATTCAAATCTGAATAACTGACAGAGGCTCTGTGATCTTCGTAAGACTTCTAAGGTCACCTTGGGCATCAATTTTCAGCTGATAAAAGAGAGAAAGGAGAAGAAAGAAAGTACAGTTACTTAACTGCCTTAGCCCAGCAATGGTACATCATTTCTATTCACATTCCCTGAGTGATTACTAGTCATATGGCTTTACCTGGATGTAAGGGGTTTGGGAGGAGGTGTGCTGGAAAATGTAGTTTTACATGAAGCAGCTGCTTCTCAGCAACAATTCTGTTCTTGTCAGGGAAGCATGACTCTTGGTGGACAGTGAGCTGCCTCTCACCCTTTGCCCCAGCACACTCTATTCTTCTTTCCTCTCTTTCACTCTTTCCCTGGGTTGAAGCAAGGGAAGCTAGGGTGCTGACGAGAGAGTATCCATGGTGCAAATAGCATGATGCACAGTAGGTCTAAATTGGTTGGAAAAGGAACTGAGACCAGGAGGATCCTAAACATGGTGATTAGCAATCCCTATCAAGCTACCAACAGTATTCTTCACAGAGCTAGAACAAATAATTTCACAATTTGTATGGAAATACAAAAAACCTCGAATAGCCAAAGCGATCTTGAGAAAGAAAAATGGAACTGGAGGAATCAACCTACCTGACTTCAGGCTCTACTACAAAGCCACAGTTATCAAGACAGTATGGTACTGGCACAAAGACAGAAATATAGATCAATGGAACAAAATAGAAAGCCCAGAGATGAATCCACGCACATATGGACACCTTATCTTTGACAAAGGAGGCAAGAATATACAATGGATTAAAGACAATCTCTTTAACAAGTGGTGCTGGGAAATCTGGTCAACCACTTGTAAAAGAATGAAACTAGAACACTTTCTAACACCATATACAAAAATAAACTCAAAATGGATTAAAGATCTCAACATAAGACCAGAAACTATAAAACTCCTAGAGGAGAACATAGGCAAAACACTCTCTGACATACATCACAGCAGGATCCTCTATGACCCACCTCCCAGAATATTGGAAATAAAAGCAAAAATAAACAAATGGGACCTAATTAAACTTAAAAGCTTCTGCACATCAAAGGAAACTATTAGCAAGGTGAAAAGACAGCCTTCAGAATGGGAGAAAATAATAGCAAATGAAGCAACCGACAAACAACTAATCTCAAAAATATACAAGCAACTCCTACAGCTCAACTCCAGAAAAATAAATGACCCAATCAAAAAATGGGCCAAAGATCTAAATAGACATTTCTCCAAAGAAGACATACAGATGGCTAAC
>NW_011494747.1:422474-426486 GCF_000754665.1 Bison bison bison | reverse complement strand
GCTCAACTCCAGAAAAATAAATGACCCAATCAAAAAATGGGCCAAAGATCTAAATAGACATTTCTCCAAAGAAGACATACAGATGGCTAACAAACACATGAAAAGATGCTCAACATCACTCATTATCAGAGAAATGCAAATCAAAACCACTATGAGATACCATTTCACACCAGTCAGAATGGCTGCGATCCAAAAGTCTACAAATAATAAATGCTGGAGAGGCTGTGGAGAAAAGGGAACCCTCTTACACTGTTGGTGGGAATGCAAACTAGTACAGCCACTATGGAGAACAGTGTGGAGATTCCTTAAAAAACTGGAAATAGAACTGCCTTATGATCCAGCAATCCCACTGCTGGGCATACACACTGAGGAAACCAGAAGGGAAAGAGACACGTGTACCCCAATGTTCATCGCAGCACTGTTTATAATAGCCAGGACATGGAAGCAACCTAGATGTCCATCAGCAGATGAATGGATAAGAAAGCTGTGGTACATATACACAATGGAGTATTACTCAGCCATTAAAAAGAATACATTTGAATCAGTTCTAATGAGGTGGATGAAACTGGAGCCTATTATACAGAGTGAAGTAAGCCAGAAGGAAAAACACCAATACAGTATACTAACGCATATATATGGAATTTAGAAAGATGGTAACGATAACCCTGTATATGAGACAGCAAAAGAGACACTGATGTATAGAACAGGCTTATGGACTCTGTGGGAGAGGGAGAGGGTGGGAAGATTTGGGAGAATAGCATTGAAACATGTGAAATGTCATGTATGAAACGAGATGCCAGTCCAGGTTCAATGCACGATGCTGGATGCTTGGGGCTGGTGCACTGGGACGACCCAGAGGGATGGTATGGGGAGGGAGGAGGGAGGAGGGTTCAGGATGGGGAACACATGAGAAATACAGGAATAAAAAATTTTAAAAATAAAAAAAGAAAAAAAAAAAGAAAAGGAATCGGAGGGCTCATTGAGGTTGTAAATGCAGTAGGTATTTGTTGAATAAATGACCAATGAATGAGCAGTGAGGTAGGGGTAAAGTGGTAATAACTAGAAGAAGAGGAGCATTTCGTCAAAGTTGACATGTGAAGAGCTAGTATTTCACAAGTAGAATAATTCCGGGTGAGAAAAATGTCCATTGTGTCTGTTGAAATATTGCTGACATGGAGAGAAGATAAATGGCATTGAGTTTGTTGTAGAGCTGGGAGGAAAGGCTATAAGAGGAGCCATGGATGTATCACCACAGGAGTTGTTCTAGAGGGAAGACTGCTGAGCCTGATGCAGAATCACTGGGAGCACATTGGAGATAAGCCTCCCACCTCACCAGTAACATTAATTACCACATGTAGTATAATGCAATGAGTATCACCACCCCAGCAGCAAAAGGAAGAATGCTCCATTAGGTCAATGGTTAATTTCTTCTCAAGCAACTAAAAACTGATGGAATTTCACTTTCAGTTGCTGTTATCCATTTCTTGATTCAGAGAGAGAATGAGACTCAAGAATCATACCGTTCTCCATAGTGTTTAGTTCTTACTTTAGGGAGCTTGATTGCTCAAATAGCAAAAGGACCTTGGTCTCCCCAAAATAGAATCTCACAATGTGAAAGCCCAAGGACAGTCCTCTACAGCTTGATAGACATATTGTGCTAGAGCTGCAGTTAGGTGAAATGTCAGAGTCTCATTTAACTAGAAATAAAAACCTTTGAAAAAGTTCTGAGTGCCACTCCCTGTGCCCAAGCAGATCCAGAATGTGGTTTAAGCTGCTGTGCACAAAAGACACAGGGAGAGGGAAATCAAAGGCACAGAGGCCAGCAGAGTGCAAAAACTATTTCTAGAAGTTCCATGGGAGGGTCTGGAATAAAGTTAAGGAAACATAAGAGAATCAAAGGGTGTATCAATATAAAAAAAAGTCATAGAATTGAAAAAAGAATTGAACTGGTGGTAACTAGTTGGTCAGAATTTAGAGAAGTCCACTCAAAAAGTGCCAGCTAAGTCAGTGTTGAAAAGGTCACGTTTTTAGCTGATATCAACTCTGTGCTGTGCTACCTACTTGGAGAAAGCTGGAAAAATGTTTCTTACAACAACAGGCCATTAGACAAGAATGTCGAGCTTAGTACATCTAAAGTACCTCATTCCTTTGGAAGCAGTTGGAGAAGGCAATGGCACCCCACTCCAGTACTTTTGCCTGGAAAACCCCATGGACAGAGGAGCCTGGTGTCTAGAAGAGTCGGACACGACTGAGCGACTTCACTTTCACTTTTCACTTTCATGCATTGGAGAAGGAAATGGCAACCCACTCCAGTGTTCTTGCCTGGAGAATCCCAGGGACGGGGGAGCCTGGTGGGCTGCCGTCTGTGGGGTCGCACAGGGTTGGACACGACTGAAGCGACTTAGCAGCAGCAGCAGCAGCAGAAAATGTATCCATTTGGAAGAACCTCACCAATTTTTACAATGTTATCCCTGTTTGTTTTCTGTGTCTGCCTGCCTCCCTCTGTGTTCTTCCTCTCTCTTTCTTCCTCTCTTAATCTGTCTCATGAGGTGGAAAGATTAAGAAAACTCCTGGAAAATGTGTAATATCTTTGAGGGGAGCCTCTGATACATTTAAGCCTGATCCTGCCAATAATGATTGAAGAAAAGCAAAGCAAAAAGGGCCTCCTTTACCAGGGCTTTCTTCACTAAACCTTGATGTTCAGAAGTATAGAATTTGATTTGGCTTTTCATACTTTCTGTGAGTTTTGCACTTTAACTCATAAGTTTCAGATTCCATTCTTGGTAGCATTCTCAGAAGAAAAATAAGGGTGACGGCTCTCAGTGCTCTACTGTTAGTACTCTTCTCAGATGGAATTGGCTGCTTTGTCGCTATCAGCATTCCAGTGTAGCTCAAGGTGGCTAGCAAGCTAATCACCTCCTAAAGGTGTGAGGTCAGAAAGTAAGTGTTTTACTTGCATGGCATGAAATATAGATTGTTTTTACCTTCTAAAGCAGACTGTGACCCTCAATCTTCTAATATTTACAAGATGGTATAAACTGTCTCTCCACTCCTGACATTATCACCCTTGATAAATATAAGCTTGTATAATTGGCTGTTTTGGCCTCTGCCTTTTCTCTTTTGTTGTAATCAGGGCTGGGTGACAGGGGATCAGAAGAAGGAGCTGTAATTCATGAGTCCTCAACACAATGAGGTCGTGGCTTGTAGGTCGGTGGCCAGCAGGCCAAGTGAAAACATCAGGGGGATTTTGGGGCTGAGAACCAGAAAGCCAGAATGATAAGGGTGGGTCAGTGGGAGTCACCAGAGACATAAGACAGAAGGCTGGAAACTGGAGACCAGAGCTGTTGTGAATGGCAGCTGAGCAGTCTGTGCTTTATACAAGGCCTCTTGCCGGTTGGGGCTGAAATATGGCTCCTGTTGTGCTTGCCAAGTTTGTGCTTTGGTGCAGGACCTAGTCTTCCAGAAAAAAGCACCCATGGATTACCAATCTGGGACTATGGGGCTTCTTTAATCCAGAGGGAATATCTTTCTACTTTCTGCAGAAGCCAAGAATAGAGCGATGACTTTGCCAGAGAATCTTACTATTATACATTCAGGCCCTCTTTTTTTTTTCCTACAATAAAGCTTTGGAACTTATTTATTTTGTATAACTGTCTGACACCTCCCATTTTCACCTTCCCCAGCCCCTGACAAGTACCATTCTACTCCCTGCTTCTATGTATTTGACTTTTAGATTCCATATGTAAGTAAGATCATACAATATTTGTCTTCCTCTGACTTATTTCATGTGGCACAATGTCCTCCCAGTCCATCCATGTTGTCACAAATAACAGGATTTCTTTCTCTTTTAAAGCTGAGTAATACTGCTGCTGCTGCTAAGTTACTTCAGTCGTGTCCGACTCTGTGCGACCCCATAGACGGCAGCCCACCAGGCTCCCCCATCCCTGGGATTCTCCAGGCAAGAACACTGGAGTGGGTTGCCATTCCCTTCTCCAATGCATGAAAGTGAAAA
>NW_011494747.1:410277-422313 GCF_000754665.1 Bison bison bison | reverse complement strand
CCATTGCTTTCTCCTGTGAAATAGTGTGTGGCATTTCTAATCGTCAGGGAAATGCAGCTCTAAACCACGGTGATTTATCACCTCACGCTTGTTAGGATGGCTGTCATAAGAAATAGGAGAACAGATGTTGGTGAGGATATAGAGAAAAGAGAACCCTTGTGCACTGTTAGTGGGAGTATATTTTGGTGCAGCCAGTATGGAAAAGAGTATGAAGGATTCTCAAAATATTTAAACAGAAGTACCATTTCATATAGCAATCTCACTTCTGGGTAGATATCAAAAGAAATTGAGATCTGGATCTCAAAGACTTTCCTGTACCCCCATGTTCCATGTAGCATTATTCACAGTAGTCAAGATATGCAAACAACTTAAATTTCCATCAATGGATGGATAAAGAAAATGAGACCATCTCTTTAGCATGAGGTTAAATAAGTGGTCACTATGAGCCACCAGGGAAGTCCAAGGTGAGATTAGGCAATGCCAAATATTACTAATGTACTAATATCAAGGAAATGTAAACTCTAAGGCAGTTTCTGCTTCAATGTTTGGAATTCTCTATGGCTTTCAACAGTCAGTCTCAGAGATCTTGGTCCAAGCCTCATCTGTGGTAAGAGACTATTGAAAATCCCCAGTGAGGTAAGAAGAACAACAGCAGTCCCTTGTGATTCCTCTCTAGGAATCTCTAGAGGATTATAAAATCTATAGAGTAAGGTATCTCTATACCTTCACTCTGTAAACACTTATTTGATTCCAGGTTATATATATATTTTTTCTTAGAAGGGCTAATATAGGAGAACTCAGATCTAGAAATCAGTTTTGGAAACCAGGGTGGGGTTAGGGGAAAGAAGATTTGTGTGAGATTTTGGGACAGACTAGAAAGTAAACTTAGAGCTCTCAAAATGCCCTGGAATATCTGGAAGCAGTAGAGAAGCCCTTCAGGGAGGGATAAGGCAGTGAAAATGCTGGAGGTCTGAGGCTAGTTACTATTTTACCACTAGCTTCTGGAACAAAGGAGCACAGTTGATCAGTGCCACTGAGAGTTTTCTCCAGAATTCTGTGGGCTAATTCGGTCCTAGTTATTTTCCATATTATGTCTATGTATAAGATGAGAAATGACCATTTTCTTCCTAGAATTCTTCTGAAACTGTCAAAGGCCAGGGTAAGGAAGTAGATCTCTCCCAGTCTGTTGCTTCTTCATTATATCCAGCCACCCATCTTCCTTTCCACCGATGACACCCATATACACACCAAAACACTAATTAGGGCAAAGACACACCACTTCTTCTGCATATGACATTCTTGTGAATGTCCTTCTTGTCTAGACTCCGTTGATCTCATGTCTGACCACAGAAACCTCTAAATCATACAACATTCAACTCTTAGTTCGCCATCCCTTCCTCCCAACCAACTGCCACAACCAGAGTAGACCACAAAGCATGTTTATGCCACACCCTCCATTTATTTTTCTTTTGACTTTTTGTTGTATAGGAGACCTCACTCTCTATTAGCACTTTGGCTCTCACTTAAGTAATTTCCTTCTAGTTGCCAATATTTGAGTTAGTATTTTCCCATTCATGCAAGTGTGCATCTCTCTTGCAACTCATCTTTTGGTTTGTTCTTGTACACTGTATCAGTATCAGACTCCTCCATTCTTCCTTTCAGGTGCAATGGCTAGGAAATTGTCTTCTGTTCACTTAGCTGCACCTAAAATCATCATAAGGGATTCAGGTAACCCTCACTTGAATGTAACTATTAATTGTATGTGAGTACTTAGCCACTCAGTCATGTCCAGTTCTTTGCGACCCCATGAATTGTGGCCTGCCAGACTCCTCTATCTATGGGATTCTCCAGGCAAGAATACTGTAGTGGGTATCCATTCCCTTCTCTGGGGATCTTCCTGACTCAAGGATTGAACCCAGGTCTCCTGCATTGCAGATGGATTCTTTACCATCTGAACCACCAAGGAAGCCCCTAACTGTTAATCATCCAACACCGAATTCATATAAACTATGAGATTGTCTGGGGTGCCAAATTTTGAAGTTAGAAGAGGAAGTAGATTCTGAATTCAGTAGTTACCTTGTATTATGACTGACATGCTTTTGTTTTGACAGTTAAATCACTGCAAGGACCAGGGATGGGATCAATCAGAGGTTGTAGTGTAACTATTCTGTTCATTAATAAAGACCCCTTAATAGAAATCTACCTATGAAGAGCACTTGCATGAAGCAGAAAATCACCTTGCACTGGTCCTCATATCGTCCTTTTTACTGTTTTGTCTTTACTTGTATGCTGTTTTGCTAGTTATTTTTCCTATTCTTAATTTCTCCTTGTTCACTTTATGTCTCCACTAGATTGTTGGTAATTTGTTCAAGGGTGGCAGCTGCCTAGTATAAACTCCATAATACCTAATATGAAGACAGATATTTTTTGTGTATAGAGTTGTCACTGGTGATGACATACATCCTTACAATGTCAGAAAATGTGACATTTCATTAGGGAGTGATAAATTTAGCTGACCTGAATTGTTATCACAATTGTTAGTCCATAAACAGCTATCCTTATCTCATAGCTGTTTCCCAGATAACATTATAACATTATAGGATTTGCTTAATTAGAATTACCTTTTTTTTTTTTTTGCTGTTCTGAATATCAAAATGACTTTTATGTTCCTACAAAACAAATAATTCACCATAGCTTAAATCAAGATGTGCATTAATTTGTACATGAAAGATAATCCCTTGATTGAGAAAGGCTAATTGGGGTTAGCTTCTGTTAGTACAGACTCAGGAAATAGCTTTGATAGATTTTAGCATATGGATAAATCCCTTCTCCAAAATTCCCATGATGAAGAATATCTTTCAGTTGAATATTTTTTAAAGAATTTGAAGCATAAAGAAAAAATCTTATCAGGCACAAAATGTTTGTCCATTTTCTCTTGATATGGATAATGAATTCCTTATCCTATTAACAGAGATGGGACTCATGTATACCAAAGAGCTGGGGTTCCAACTTGTTTTATTTTTTTTTCTTTCTTTTTTCCTGTTGATTTTACCTTGGTTTTTAAGACTAACCAAAACAAGTTTAAATTGCTTCCTTACTGCAAACATCATCTATTGCCTCACCTATTCTTACAGCTTTGCTCATGAATAAAACTCATTAACTAATAAACTCTAATATTGAGTCCCTTCACAGAAATTATTTTTAAAATCTGTTTACTTTCACCCTTGCAAATAATATGATTTGTTTTTGGAAGAGCCTTATGGCTATTAAATAATCACCATTTCTTCTGGAAAACAAATGACCTAATTAGCTTGATGTTGAATATTTAGCTTGTGAAAGACATTTAGGTTGGACACACCTGTGACTTGGAAAGGCAACTGTAAAGCTCTTCATACATTTTATTATTTTACTTTATTTTTTTTTGTATGTGTTCAGCAATGTTCAAGGCTTTAGAGGCAATATTAGAGAAAAATAAAATATTATATATATAATGTGATTGGGGGGAACACACACATTACATTAGGTCATAGTAATCAAGTACCACCATGTGAGGCAACCCTTTTCTTTCTGGTTTTATTGAGAAATAATTGACATGCATCACTTTGTAAATTTAAGACATTCAGCACAATGTTTTGACTTAATGCATATTGTGAAATGATTACCACAGTAGGTTTAGCATCCATCTTCTTACATAGATTCAATATGAAGAAATGAAAGAAAAGAATAAGGGGATTTTTTACTTTTTTATTTTTGCTTACGATGAGAAGAACTCTAAGGAGTTACTCTCTTAACAACCTTCCTGTATGTCATACAACAGCGTCTGCTATAGTCATCATGCTGTACATGGTATACTTAATACTTCCTTATTTTATAACTGGAAGTTTGTTCCTTTTCACCACCTTCCTCCAGTTTCTCCTCCCTCAGCCCCTACCTCTGATAACCACAGTCTGTTCTTTTTTTCTATGGAAGTTTTATATTTATTTATTTATTTTGGTTGTTGCTGTTGCAATAAGATTCCACATACAAGTGAGAGAAATCGGGTGGTAAGAGTCAGAACTAGAATGAAGACAGAAGGATTTTAAAGGAAGGGATGAATTTTATTTATTTATTTATTTTTAAAGTAGTCAAACCAAATTGTTGGGAACTAGAAACAAGACATATTGATGAGAAGAAGATGAAGGAAGAAGTCAAAAGTAACTTTTAGATTTAAGGAATGAACAATTACTGTAATACAGCCAGAATGATCAAATAAATTTGGAGGGTTTGTAAAAGTTCAATTTGAGGTGACAGAGGGGGATGTAGCTGAGTGAAAATATGTAGTAGAAACTAGAAAATGTGAGACTAACTGTAGAAACAAATCAGAGCTGGGGCTTTAGTTTTGAGGGTCCTCCTTGGGCATTGGAGAAGGCAATGGCAACCCACTCCAGTACTCTTGCCTGGAAAATCCCATGGACAGAGGAGCCTGGTAGGCTACAGTCCATGGGGTCGCTAAGAGTCAGACATGACTGAGCGACTTCACTTTCAGTTTTCACTTTCATGCATTGGAGAAGGAAATGGCAACCCACTCCAGTGTTCTTGCCTGGAGAATCCCAGGGACGGGGGAGCCTAGTGGGCTGCTGTCTGTGGGGTTGCACAGGGTCGGACACGACTGAAGCGACTTAGCAGCAGCAGCAGCAGCCATAGGCATTAGTTTTTTTTCCCCCCATTTATTTCTCCCTTTCCTTCATTTTGTTGTGTTTTGATTCAAAGAAATATTTAATTAAAAGAAAAATGCTAAATTTAGGAGTCCTTGTTTGATGGGCTGGCTGATTGATTAGCTAGTTGGTTGACTGACTTCTTGGTTCATTCATTCATTCACGGGAGCTTCATGAATAAGGAAATGTATTAGTTTAAGGACAGTCATTGAGACATGATTCTGATTGTGCCTTTGAGGAACTTTTAATTTAGTGGATTGGGAGTATTTTGTATATCAATTGCTGTCTAACAAACTGCCCAAAGCTCTGTTGCTTAGCTAATAGTCATCATTTATTTGTTATGATTCTGTAATTTGTGTAGGGCTTAATGGGGAAATTTGTCTCTATTCCATGACCATTTACTTGGGCTGGAATATCCAAGTTGACTTTTTCATTCACAAACATGTTGCCTTAACTGCAAGGGCTGGAGCATAAGGTGATACTTGAACTGAGTTTTGAACGACAAATATAAAGGACAGAAGAGAGAGGAGAAAGAAACATTTTTTTAAAGAAGAAATTATATATGGAAGACTGAGGAATAGTATACAATATAATGCATTCAGGGAACTTCATTTAGGTCAATGGCATGAAGGAACCAGAAGAAGGGTGCCAAAAATAAGAGTATATGGTTAATTGTGGGAACTGAAGCTGCAGAAGTAAGCAGGGATAGATCAGAGAGGGTCATATTTGTTGTACCAAAGCAGAGGGTGTTGATGATGTCAGTTATTTAGGGTCTACTAAGGAGGAGAGGTTTATAGGAAATCAGAAGGAGCAGACAGAGATAGGAAGTAAAACTAAGAGAGAGGGTTGTCACAGAAATTAAAGGAGGAGAGAGTTTTCAGAAGAACAAAATGATCAACAAGATCAAATGCTCCCAAGCAGTCCAAGGAGGTGAGGAATGAGAAGTGTCCATTAGATTTAGCAATGAGAACTTGTGGCCAATGACCTCAGTAAGACCACCTGTAGTAGAAGCAGAGGCCAAATTATGACATATTGAGCATTTAACAGGAAGTAAGGAAATGAGAAAGAGAACAGTAGCTAGAGGGAGATGGAGATGGAAAGAATTGTTTGTTTAAGATAGGAGAGGCCTTGGTGTACTATGAGAAGTAACTGGCAGACAACAAACAAAGTATATTTATTGAGGGCTTATTAAGTCCTGGATGGAGACATAAAAGCTCAGAGAATTAAGCAACTTGTTCTGGGTCACACAGCTAGGAAGGGAAGGAACAGGGATTTGAACCTAGGTCCCACTTCCCAGAGCTCATACTCTTAACCACTGTGCTCTTAACCACTATGTAAGATGCTGCTGCTGACGACAATGGTAGTGATAATTGTGATGGTAATGCAAGGATTCTTCCTTTGAAGGAGAAAAAAATAATGAAATGGATATTGTGTATACGAAGCTTATAATTATTGATGCCTTAATTTTTTTGCAATTGAAATTGTAGCTTTGTAATGGTAATGATTTGAAAAGACCCTGATGCTGGGAAAGATTGAGGGCAGGAGGAGAAGGGATGACAGAGGATGAAATGGTGGCATGGCAACACTGACTCAATAGACATGGGTTTGGGTGGATTCCGGGAGTTGGTGACGGATAGGGAGGCCAGGCGTTCTACGGTTCATGGGTTGCAAAGAGTCGGACACGACTGAGCTACTGTACTGAACTGAACTGAATGGTAATGATTCATGATCTACATCACAAGTCAGCTAAAAATAAAACAGATAAAATAGCTTTAAAAAGATGTGAAGTATTTGCAGGTATAAAATTCTAAATCTGTGTTTTAAATCATTTTACAGGTTCTAAATAAAGTTACTTATAAATTGCACTTAGGATGTGTAAACCTTTCTACCTAGATGTGCTATGCCACCTTTATGCTTGTGACGATGGATGTTAAAACTGACTGCTTAAATCAGCCATCTGTTTGTAGTCTGGAAGTAACACAGATGAAAAACAAGTGGGATACTGTTGGGAAGAAACATATTTTTGTAGTTTTTTTACTTTAGAAAAGAATGAATGTCTTATTTAAATACACTATCATATTAAACTTCAGCTTGTGGAAAGTGCTTACAAGCAGTTTTTATGATATTTTGATAAACATTGCAGTAATATGTAAGTGGGGAAAAAATGGCTCAAGGGAAAGGAGATTAATGATGTCTGGGAAGGAGCCAGCTGTATGATTACCTGTGTGGAGGATCAGTTTTTAGGAAAGCGTTCTTATTTCTCCTACCAATGTCTTCAGTTGTCAAATATTAAAATTTAGAAATATGTCCAAGACAAAATTGACCCATGGGAAAGACAGCAGCCAAGGTTATGAAAACATTAGAAAACACTGAGTTATCCCACCTTCTCATCGCACCTGTGAGAAACTACAAAATGATGAAAATGCATATGCTGCCAACTGGGCCATCTGTTCTATCTAGTGCTGGCCTGGTCAGCGTTGAGAATGGAGACACCTGGCAGAGAGATTCACGTGTTGCAGGAAGTATAGTTGTGATGTCTTGGCAGGTCATTCTCTTTGAATCAAAATGAAACAAATGTTTTGGCATTAGAGAGCTGCATACGGTGCACCATCCTTCCAGTAGAATAGGGAAGTATGGTTTGGTTCCCTGACTGTGGTGGCCAGTCCTATATCATATATCAAAACATGAAAAACACGAAAAACCAAGAGATGTTCTCCCTTCCCCCTCCTTACTAACCCAGTTATCTCTGCCTGACCTATAAAACAGAATAGGAAGGAATGATAGCAATCATACTAAAGAAAGCTAAGTGCTCTGCATGTATTAGCTCAAATGTCCTATTTAAAATTCTTTGGAAAAGATAATATGTGTGAAAATTAAAGCTAGGAGTATTTGAGTGACTTGCCCCAAATCAACAGTCTATGAGCTGAGCATAGACTCAGGGTATGTCTAACTGCTGAGCTCAGTCTCTTAATCATAAAGTTATAGTCCTTTGTATGTCTGAAGAGGATGTGGTTGATGCTATTTTGCAGATGACTTAAAATTCAAGGTAGCTTAAACATGTATATTTTCCTTTGCCTTCCTTCCTTGCTGAGCACTGGGGTCTCAGCCTAAACCTCACTCTATTAGTAAAAGCCTGAGTTATGGCTTGACTTGAGTCTAATGTTTGAAAATTGACCAATAAGAGTGTCAAACCCTGACCATCTACCCACTTATTGGGAAAGAGGTAATTAATGAAAAATCATCTGTAATCAGAAGCATATATTCTGATGGAGACATACATTTGGACAGATTTTTTTAAAATTAAGGTATACTTGATGTACAATACTATATAAGTTGTGGGTGTACAATATAGTGATTCACAATTTTAAAGGTTATACTTCATTCATAGTTATTATAAAGTTTTATAATATTGGCTGTATTTTTTAAAGGCCACTGTGAATCTACCTTACTTGAAGATGGGAAAATAAGTTCAGTATTATTTCTTTATTGAATCCTAGTAGTGAATCCCACTCCCATCCCTGGCACAAATAACTGTAGTTTTGATGATCTGTTAGAGCTAAAATTTTTGAAGCAGGAAATTTTTGTGTTCCCATCAGTGTGCCAGATCCTGCAGTTAGAGGTGCTTCATTCATCCACCTCTAGCCTTCCCTTCACACTAGTGGAAGTCTCTAGTGATTGCTACCTACTCTGGTCTTCAGAGTCAGCAGAGGCACCTCTGTCACATTACTGCATGAGTCAGTTCTCGTGAATGGAGCAGCTTCAAGGTGTATGTGGTTGGAAGTTGGGAGAAGAGGGGGGCGGACACCAACAATTGATAAATATTCAACAATTTGATAAATATTTACCAAAGTTGACACCAGAGATACAATATTGAATCAGTCACAATTTTAACCTGGGAGTAAACTGACTGTGCAGAGTGTCAAAGGTCAGAGTAAGTACAGATGTTAAAGGAACACGTAAAAGGGTCAGAATTTCTCCTTAGCAAAGACATGAAAGCTGCTTAATTGTGTAAATGAAATTGAGGGATCTGGACGGAGGGGAATAGTTCAGAAAGTGGAACTAGGCTGTGGCACAAGCTGATTCTGGAGAGAGGGGAGAACATTATGGGTCATATTGCAGAGTCTGGACTCATTGATGTTTCATCAGGGAAGTCACATGACAAATTTGCATGTTAGAAGTATCACTCTGGGCACAGGACATGGAGATTATTTTGAGAAGGGCAGGAGTGGAGGAGGGAAACTGTTGGCAGTAACCCAGGGGAGAAGTGATGGGGGCTAAGCCATAGTGATGATGGAGGACATGGAGAGAATGCATCTATAGGATATTTTAGAGAAGTAGAATCCAGAGATTATGAAGCTGGATCTGAGGGTAAGTGATGGGTCAAAGCTAACACTAAGGTTTCTGACCTGGGTAGGAGGTGATGGTCTTCATTCTGACAATCAAGGGTGATGAGTTGAATCAAATGTGTTGGGATATTCAAATGAAAGTGTCCAAGATACAATAATAAACTCAGGGAATGCTTTTGGCTTGAGATAGAAACTAGAAATGAGCTATTTTCCATAGGAGTAGATGAGATTACCCTGGAGAGGGGGAAGGGAAAAGAGAGGAGTAGATTAACTTCTGAGAAATACTGACGTTTATAGAAGGGGTAAAAGCTTAATAATAGGAATTTCCAAAAGACCCTGGGAAGAGACAGGTAAGACGTAGGAGAGACGAAGTGGTTGAGTGTCCCAGAGGCCAAAGGAAGAGAGCATTTCTAAAAGGAATGAGAAAGTCAGCTGGCCAAACCTGTGGAGAAGTTAAGTGAAATAAAGCCTGAGAAAGGGTCCGTACAATTTAGAAGCATAGACATATCAGTGATCTTGAATTAGACTTTATATGTCTAGAAATTTCTCAAGTGCTAAGGCAGTAAGTAAAGGTAAATACTTTTCTCATTTTTATTTTAAAGCCTGAATCATCAATTTTAATAACCAAGGAGTCTTTTAATAGACAAAATTTTAGTGTATGATTTGATTTTTTTTCATATTTTAAATCAGACTTTTTTCAGATAACATTAAGTATCACATGGTATGTTTCTGAAAAGAGTGCACTTTGTTAAACTTTTTAGATTGAAAGTAGTTCACCCAGTGAAAGTAAAATCAACCAGACATCATGCTTTATCCTTTTAATGCTTAGTGTAATTGTAATATAAAGTATTGCTAATGTCAAGGGAAGGTATAAAAGCATTAAAAGCTTAATAATAGTAATCAGATCAGATCAGATCAGTTGCTCAGTCCTGTCCGACTCTTTGCGACCCCATGAATCGCAGCACGCCAGGCCTCCCTGTCCGTCACCAACTCCCGGAGTTCACTCAGACTCACGTCCATAGAGTCAGTGATGCCATCCAGTCATCTCATCCTCTGTTGTGCCCTTCTCCTCCTGCCCCCAATCCCTCCCAGCATCAGAGTCTTTTCCAATGAGTCAACTCTTCGCATGAGGTGGCCAAAGTAATGGAGTTTCAGCTTTAGCATCATTCCTTCCAAAGAAATCCCAGGGCTGATCTCCTTCAGAATGGACTGGTTGGATCTCCTTGCAGTCCAAGGGACTCTCAAGAGTCTTCTCCAACACCACAGTTCAAAAACATCAATTCTTCGGTGCTCAGCCTTCTTCACAGTCCAACTCTCACATCCATACATGACCACAGGAAAAACCATAGCCTATACTAAATAGTATTTTGTATTTCTGTATATGTTAAAGCATGAATAAAAGCTTCTCTCTCTCTCTCTCTCTTTAGTGGCTAAGTTGTGTCCGATTCTTGCGACCCCATGGACTATAGCCTGTCAAGCTCCCGTCCATGGGATTCTCCAGGCAAGAACACTGGAGTGGGGTGCCATTTCCTTCTCCAGAATAAAACCTTATGATCTAATAAATATTTTTAGAAGAACAGGAGGTAACTGGGATTAGGGGAAATAGTCATTTATACTCTTTATGTTCAGAGCTTCCAGCAATATGGTAAATCCTCAAATTAATTCTCCATATCTTTATCCTGTGTGGGCTTGCCCATGTATACAGTCTTTCACAGACAAATGAATTTAGAAGATGAAGCAAACATATTTAAAGGGATAAAAAATATATATTCTGACATTTCATCTTAAGTTGAATCCCTAAGGAATGCATTTCTTTCAACCTTTCTGTACAAGTTAATCCTAAAAAAAAGTATCAGTAATGGCCGATTGTAAAAGAAAGTGAGAAATAGAAACTAAAATCAATACTCCCTTAGGAGTACATAATCAAACAACCAATAGTTATACTGCAACAAGAACATCATGGTTACTGTGGGAATTCATGTTGTTATGTTGTCTTTAGAATACTTCTTCAAGAATACTTGCTAGAAAATGACTTTTGTGTGATGGTGCATAGACTCTTGGGGTTGCCTCTCACATGTACTTAAAATATGAATTATGACCTAAGTCTCTTGGATCTCTTCAGAATCACCTTACTCCAAGGAAATTTCATTTAGAAGGTCCCAAAGTATTTTGCAATGAAAGACAGATTCAGGGTTTTGAGTTTTAATGGGTTGCAATTTTTGACATTTCCAGATTATGCCTGGAAAAAAACTTCTAAGTTCTTGTGTATATTTTTTTTTGCTATAGTCCTTTAAGAAATAAGTTGTAGATTTATATCCACTTTGTAATTTTAACAAGGCATTGTAAATTTTCCTAGATTGCAATTAATATCTAGCATTTTTCATGATAACAAATTGAAACTATTAATTTTAGAATAAATCTGTATTTAATATTTGTACAGTGTTTCCAAATGTGGTCTTCTAAGACATTTGAAATTTCTATTCAAAAATATGTTCTTATATTGTCAGAATGTCAATAATAAATGGTTGAATTAGCATTATATCTCATTGGTTTAATTTCTAGTACTGGTTAAAATCAGTGCATTATTTTAGTATCAGATCAGATCAGTCGCTCAGTCATGTCCGACTCTTTGCGACCCCATGAATTGCAGCACACCAGGCCTCCCTGTTCATCACCAACTCCCGGAGTTCACTCAGACTCACATTCATCGAGTCAGTGATGCCATCCAGCCATCTCATCCTCTGTCATCCCCTTCTCCTCTTGCCCCCCAATCCCTCCCAGCATCAGAGTCTTTTCCAATGAGTCAACTCTTCGCATGAGGTGGCCAAAGTACTGGAGTTTCAGCCTTTCGCAGCATTCCTTCCAAAGAAATCCCAGGGCTGATCTGCTTCAGAATGGACTGGTTGGATCTCCTTGCAGTCCAAGGGACTCTCAAGAGTCTTCTCCAACACCACAGTTCAAAAGCATCAATTCTTTGGCACTTAGCTTTCTTGACA
>NW_011494747.1:399693-410177 GCF_000754665.1 Bison bison bison | reverse complement strand
CTGCAGTGATTTTGGAGCCCAGAAAAATAAAGTCTGACACTGTTTCCACTGTTTCCCCATCTATTTCCCGTGAAGTGATGGGACCGGATGCCATGATCTTCGTTTTCTGAATGTTGAGCTTTAAGCCAACTTTTTCACTCTCCTCTTTCACTTTCATCAAGAGGCTTTTGAGTTCCTCTTCACTTTCTGCCATAAGGGTGGTGTCATCTGCATATCTGAGGTTATTGATATTTCTCCCGGCAATCTTGATTCCAGCTTGTGTTTCTTCCAGTCCAGCGTTTCTCATGATGTACTCTGCGTATAAGTTAAATAAACATGGTGACAATATACAGCCTTGACGAACTCCTTTTCCTATTTGGAACCAGTCTGTTGTTCCATGTCCAGTTCTAACTGTTGCTTCCTGACCTGCATACAGATTTCTCAAGAGGCAGGTCAGGTGGTCTGGTATTCCCATCTCTTTCAGAATTTTCCACAGTTTATTGTGATCCACACAGTCAAAGGCTGTTGGCATAGTCAATAAAGCAGAAATAGATGCTTTTCTGGAACTCTCTTGCTTTTTCCATGATCCAGCAAATGTTGGCAATTTGATCTCTGGTTCCTCTGCCTTTTCTAAAACCAGCTTGAACATCAGGAAGTTCACAGTTCACATATTGCTGAAGCCTGGCTTGGAGAATTTTGAGCATTACTTTACCAGCGTGTGGGATGAGTGCAATTGTGCGGTAGTTTGACCATTCTTTGGCATTGCCTTTCTATGGGATTGAAATGAAAACTGACTTTTTCCAGTCCTGTGGCCACTATAGATTCCATTATTTAAAGCCTCTTGTTACTCCTCTATATCTTGTGATATAGAAATATTGAAATACACGAAAGAGAAAGCCAGACTATAAAGCTAAAGATCACCCTCCCTTCCAAAGAGGAACTGATATTGTTCTAGTGACATAGTTGTTGCTAAAATACTATTTTGCTCACCTATCCTTTTCTTCTCAATTCCAGTCTATTCTTACTTCATACTTGATGCCTAAAATAAAAATATTTCCCACAAGATTTTTTTTGTGACCTTTTGCTATTGTCAGCTTGATGGGGCAGCTCGCTCATGCTGCCCCTCTGGTCATTCACTCCATAGTCTGTATTATGTTAATACAGAGAAAGCCACTGAAACAGGGTGATCATTCTTATTTCTGAAGCCAAAAATCTGTGGTTTTTTGGTTTGGAAATAAGTTCCTGTTGATTAAGGATTGTATGGTACATGTATTCTGTATATTGTTCAAGACAGTTGATGTCCTAAGTAGTGAAAATATATTTAGTGATTATTAATTACTTATAACTTCCCACTTTTGAAAACAATTTAAGATTATTTGCAACATAAAAAGAATGACAAAATGGAGTTCACAAAGTGAAGTATGGGAAGAAATCATTTGAAAGTACAGAAGTACAGAAGTAACCTCCTAACTGTTAAGTTAATTACTGTATTGAGCTCTCATTTTAACTCTGAGGCATTCCACTTTAGCTTTAATGATTTACTAGTACTGGACTAGTTAACCCACTGTAATCAGTCTTAAAATGGGACAAAATATATGTGGAAACTCTTTTGACTTTTACTGCATAAGTGTAAGACAGAAGGTGAGCTTCATGATTGCCCTATCTTTCTGCTTGCAGATAATTTCCTAACTGTGGAGCAAGCAATAAGCTGAAGCCCAAACAGAGCTGAGATGAGGAGATAAAGATCAGAGTCTGGGGCAGATAAATTGTCAGGTGTAATGTGATAGAGTGCCAAGAGGGAACTTCTCAGAGGAAAGATCCTAGAAGTCTTGTGAATATTGTCATGATTTCTTGTTGGCCACTGGGCTGTGCAACTACAGAATGAGTCTATGTGACACTTACCAGACAGAACTTGTACAGGGGTAAGAACAGAATAGAAATAGTAGAGGGTGTGTAGTGCTGGAGTACATTGAAGGGCTTACCTAGCTAGAGTGAAGAGATCATGGTAACACCTTGAAAACACTCTGGGCATCCAGCTAAGATACCAAAAAGGCCAGAAAGGCCATTCCTTAGGAGTCAAAACATGACCTAGAGCAAGACTTCCCCTAGAATCACCAATTCTTAACAGAGATCCTTAAGGATTATAGAATATGCACGCTGACTTCTGCCAAGGTAGAGGGACATGGGAAATTCATTGGGAATTCTACATGTCTGTGCTAATAACAAAGCTTTTATGAAACAACGCTTACACAGTATAAGATGATCAGTGATTCGTTGAACTTCCTGCCTGAACAATAATCAAAAGTCTTCAAGGGAAAATAAACTCTGTCATTTCAACAGAATTCAGTCTCTACATGGTATCGTCATCAATGTAGATATGGTAATAGATAGGAATATAGGACTTGCAGTTCAGGGAAAAAAAAAGTAGTCAATAGAAATAAATCCTGAGATTGCCCATCTGTTGAATTTAACACAGAGTTTAAAGCAGCTATTGTAAAAATGTGCAAAGAAGTAATGGAAAATAGGTTCAAAGCATTAAATGAAAGCATGGTGAGTTTAACATAGACTCTTAACAGAGAAGTATAAATTGTAATAAAATAACCAAATGGAAATTCTGGAGCTAAAAAATAAAACTGAAATGAAAAATTTATTGGTTCAGCTTAACAGCATACTAGATAAGCAGAAGAATCAGTGAATTTGAAGACAAAAATAGAAATTAGCAATTGGCACATCAAACAGGACAAAGTTTAAAGGAAAACTTCAGAGACCTGTGGGCCATTGTTCTAAAATACAAATAATAGAATTTCCAGAAGGAGAAGAGAGTGAGAGTTGGGCATAAAAATCTTTGAAGATATCATGGCCAAGTATTCCCCAAATTTGATGAAAAACATTTAAAATTAAATTTAAATTTGGAAAGTTTAGCTAAATACAAAGAAATTCATATGTAACCACACTGGTCAAACAACTAAAAACCAAAGATGAAAAGAAAACCTTTAAAGTAGCCAGAGAAAAATGATAACTTAAACATAAGTAAGAGTGACTAGATTCTTTTTGTCAGGAATAGTGGAAGCCGGGAGACTTGAATGGCGTTATTAAAGTGAAGACAGAAAAAAAAAAAAACCTGTCAGGCCAGGCTTCTGTATCTAATGTGCTGCTACTGCTGCTAAGTCACTTCAGTCATGTCTGACTCTGTGCGACCCCATAGACAGGAGCCCACCAGGCTCCCCTGTCCCTGGGATTCTCCAGGCAAGAACACTGAAGTGGGTTACCATTTCCTTCTCCAATGCATGAAAGTGAAAATTGAAAGTGAAGTCGCTCAGTCGTATCCGACTTAGCGACCCCATGGACTGCAGCCTACCAGGCTCCTCCATCCATGGGATTTTCCAGGCAAGAGTACTGGGGTGGGGTGCCATTGCCTTCTCATATCTAATGTATATATCCTTAAAATAAAATTTGAAAAAATATTCTCATGTAAGTGTCAGCTGAACTAATTCATTGTCATCAGATCTGCACTGTGGGAAATTCTAAAAGACACTGTTCCAGTTAATAGGAAATAATAGTAGTGGAAACCTGGATCCGTATGAAATAAAGAAGGTATAAAGAACACTGAATATGATGTAAGTGAGTGAATATAAAATATGGTAGTTTTCTTTTCTTTATAATATCCTAAAATAAAAGAAGAAAAACTAATTACATTAAAATGTGAGATTTTAAATGCTTATTTACTATACCACTTCACACTTGACCCTTTACACATCCTTTTTCACATTTTTTACTTCTTCATATCTTTAAACTTCACATTCCACACCTTACAAAATTTGCAAGGTTATTAGTGAAGTCGCTAGTCATGTCCGACTGTGGCCCCATGGACTGTAGCCTACCAGGCTCCTCCGTCCATGGGATTTTCCAGGCAAGAGTACTGGAGTGGGGTGCCATTATTACTTGCCCCCAAACAAAAGGGACAAATGAAAAAGTGATAGATGTAAACCTAACCATATCAATAATTACATTAAATATAAATTGATTAAACACTAATTAAAAGGCAGAGATTGTTAAACTGGATATAAAAATTGAGAGCCACATATATCCTGTTGTAAGAGATGCAGTTTAAATAGAAAAATATAATAAGATTGAAAGAAAAGAATGGAAAAAATAAATACTATGCAAATAGTATGTATAAAAACCTAGTATGGTTATATTAATACTAATATGAGACAAAATATCAAGACAAAGAGTACCACAAAAGGTAAACAGGAATATTTAATGAGAATAAAAGATACAATTCAGTAAGAAATTGTACTGATCTTAAATATGTGTGTGTATGTAAAATTAAATAGAGTCTCAAAATTCATAAAGCAAAATTGAAAAAAACTAAGGGAGAAATAATCAAATCCAAAATCATAATGGAGTTTTAAGTATAAGTCTGAGTTCCATAACATACCAGGCAAAAAAAGGAAACAGTCATTCTCTAGTTCTGTCTGGTTCGTGGAGGGTGACCTGGATGAACAGACTTTCTCTAGCACTGAATTCTGAGAGGGATTCTTGATTCATATACTTAAAGACACTTTCTTATGGATTAAGTTTTTGAAATAATAGAGAATCTTCAAATGGACTTCCTTGTTTTACATTTTTTTATAAAAGAAAATTTAATAAAATATATTTAATTAATTTCTGTGTGAAAATATATTTAGATAACATTATTTTACTTTTTAAGTTTATTTATTTTAATACAAAAATAGGATTTAGAACAGCTGAAAATATTAGCATGGCCCTCAGAAACTTTCTTTAAACTCAGGTGGTTTAGTAAAGCATTTAAGTTGGTCAGTATGAGGCTGAATTTGGAAACTGGTTTCTGATGTCCTATTTTCTAATTAAAAAGAAATCTGTGTGTTTTAGGTTATAGAGATGCAGGTGGCATTTCATTATGAAAATTCAGGCACTCTGTTTGTATTTGTGTCCATATGGAACACCATCCCACTTGTGCATGGAGGTGGCCTTAGGGGTGCCTTTCGGTAGGGCCAAATTTTTTTTCTTAAAATAGTGCTTTGAAATTTGTCAAGCACTTGGACAGAGCAGGAGGGCATTTGGCGCCAGAAGAGAAAAAAGCATTGAAAAGGGAGGTAGAAGAACACAGTGGATGAATTTGGCTGACTTCACAGCGTTGCCTGGGGTCTGCTCTGGTTTGGAATATGAATTAGGCGGTTTGTGATTGGTACACATTATTTTATTACACAAAGAAAATTGGTAGATTTTTTCCCTCTTGCTATTCTGTAAAATAAAATCAGTAGTATATTTGCTTGCATAGTTACTAAACATTATAGCCTCCCATAGTCAAGAGGAGATTAAATTTCAAGATGACCTAGAGGAAAATATGCCAAATCAGGAAAAACATCAAAGCTTTTGTTTTTTAAGTAGCATATTTCAAAGATAAGAGTTCTGAGCCAATAATTAACTTAGATATTTCAGTTGAAATACTGATTTTCTCCTAGGAAATACTTTTAGATATTCTCTTTTAAATTGTATTATTTTTTATTTAAGTATGACAGTTGCATAGAAAGCTCAGCAACTTTAATCCAGCACATTTTGAATGGTTTGTAATATATATTCCAGAACAAAAAAAGTAGCATAGAATCTTCTATGACTTTATATTTTCATCCCCAAAGGACATATAAAAAACTGTATGTGAGGGGTTTTTTTTTTCCAGTAAGACAATATAATGAACTAATCTTTCTCTCAAGGGTTGACATTTTGGGTTACTATTATCAAACTGGGAAATATAAATGGTCTGGTTTATTGAGTTTCTCTTCTAAATGAAGGTACTTCCTCATGCACACAGTATAATAAGAGTACATAAATTATATTTATTTTGTGACAAGATCCACACAGAAATGTTTAAATTGCTTCAAGTAAATATTAACTGTCACTTATTTAGCCATTGCAGAACTTATGTAATATTTAACATCTATTCAGGTATAGTTGTGTGGTTGAAGCAGTCTAATTTCAGTGTTATCAGTTCTCATTTTTGGTTGAGGTTACTTACAGCTCTATTTTGTGTATCATCTTGTTTTGTTTAATAGGTGAAATTTGTTGATGTATTAAGCTAGTAATCAGGAATAGCTAATTCCTTCTCTAATTAATGAACAAAGAACCACCTAGTTTTATGTCCCTAAAGTGTGCATCACTTCATGGCAAATAGATGGGGAAGCAGTGACAGACTTTGTTTTTTGGGGCTCCAAAATCACTGCAAATGGTGACTGAAGCCATGAAATTAAAAGATGCTTACTCCTTGGAAGAAAAGTTATGACCAACCTAGACAGCATATTAAAAACCAGAGACATTACTTTACAACAAAAGTCCATCTAGTCAAAGCTATGGTTTTTCTAGTAGTCATGTATGGATGTGACAGTTGGACTGTGAAGAAAGCTGAGCACTGAAGAATCGATGCTTTTGAACTGTGGTGTTGGAGAAGACTCTTGAGAGTCCCTTGGACTGCAAGGAGATCCAACCAGTCCATCCTAAAAGAGATCAGTCCTGGGTGTTCATTGGAAGGACTGATGCTGAAGCTGAAACTCCAATACTTTGGCCACCTAATGAGAAGAACTGACTCATTTGAAAAGACCCTGATGCTGGGAAAGATTGAAAGCGGGAGAAGGGGACGACAGAGGAAGAGATGGCTGGATGGCGTCATCAACTCAACGGACATGAGTCTGAGTGAATTCCGGGTGTTGGTGATGGACAGGGAGGCCTGGCATGCTGTGGTCCATGGGGTTGCAGAGTCAAACACGGCTGAACGACTGAACTGAACTGAAAGTGTGCATATGTCCAAGGGATGGGGAAGGCTATGTATATGTCATAGAGGGCAGAGAAGATGATCCAGTGCATGATGTGAAAAAAAAATTAGAACTTATCTCTCTTTTTTTTTTTGAGACTATGTAATTTTATTTTATTTATTTTTAAAATTTATTTATTTTAATTAGAGGCTAATTACTTTACAATATTGTACTGGTTTTGCCATACATCAACATGAAGACATTGAAACATGTATAATATCATATAAGAAACGAATCGCCAGTCCAGGTTCGATGCAGGATACAGGATACTTGGGGCTGGTATACTGAGAACTTCTCTTTTTATACTATTCGTTTTAGCATTATCCTATCCTACAATTTCTAATTTTGAGTGTTATTTTATAATGTGTATAATATAATAGTGCAGTAATATTTCATTGGTGGTGCTTCATATCCCTACTTATTCTTTTTAGTCTCTTTTGCTGAGCTGTATTATTTGAATAGTGGATGGCTGAGTTCTTAAAGCACTTCTTTTACCTCTCTATATTTGACCTGTTTTAACTCCCCAACTCCTTAAACCTGTTGGACATTTTCGTTATTCAGTAAATATTTATATGGACTGTGGTTCTCCCTAAGTAAATCCTTGTATGTGTGTGTGCGTGCGTGCGTGTGTGTGTGTGTGTGTGTGTGTGTGCTCAGTTGTGTCTGACTCTATGGGACCCCATGGACTGTAGCCCACCAACTCCTCTGTTCATGGGATTTCCCAATGGAGTGGGTTACCATTTCCTCCTCCAGGGGAGCTCCCCCACCCAGGAATAGGAAACCAGTGTCTCCTGTATCTCCTGAATTGGCAGGCAGGTTCTTTAACACTGAGTCATCTGGGAAGCAAAGGAAATCCTTCCATTCCACAACTGGAGGGTTAAAGGAGCCCATGATTTGTTTCCTGCCTGGCTGAATCCTTTAGACCATCTGCTCCTTGCCTCCAGTCTGCTGGAAGACAGCATCCTGGATGTTTAAAGCTGCCCTAGACTTAGATTTGTGTTCCTTCTTAACTTTGTATTTTACTACTGCTGACCTTTTTGCCTCTCAGTCATACCCCCTTCATCCTTGGTCCCTTAACTGGGAATCATCACACGTTTGATTTTTAGATGAAGAGTTTGTAGTGGAAAATTTTAATTCTTTGTTATCAGTGGAAATGTAGTGAAGACTTATCATGTTTCATGGTCCATAAATTAGAGAGCCTAAAAGGTGTAAAAATTAAAAGAGGAATGGGAAAAAATAAGAGAAAGGGCATGGGAGTGACAGTGAGAGAGACAGGACAACCTGGGGGAGGAGACAGGTAGAGATGAGGTATGTAGATAGAAAGACAGGTGGGTGGAAAAATAGATAAAGACATCAGTTCAGTTCAGTCCAGTCACTCAGTCGTGTCTGACTCTTTGCGAGCCCATGAACTGCAGCATGCCAGGCCTCCCTGTCTATCACCAACTCCCGGAGTTCACCAAAACTCACATCCATCGAGTCGGTGATACCATCCAGCCATCTCATCCTCTGTCGTCCCCTTCTCCTCCTGCCCCCAATCCCTCCCAGCATCAGAGTCTTTTCCAATGAGTCAACTCTTCGCATGAGGTGGCCAAAGTACTGGAGTTTCAGCTCTGGCATCATTCCTTCCAAAGAACACCCAGGACTGATCTCAGAGAAGACCAATTCCATGATATGATGATCTAAACTATAAAATTAATTTCCAGTTATCACTGCCTTTATCTTCCTGAAGACAGCTATGTATCAGCTGTAAACACACAGACATAGTTAGTGCTGCAGTATTTCAGGTTCACTGACAGCCAAGCAACTTTCAGATCCATACACCAAATATCACCATTCTGTACTACCCGAAAAATCTTAGCTTTTCCTTCTTTAGTGAGGAAATTTGTGCTTGTTATATTTTATTCTGTTCTTGGGTTTCCTATATGTTGGTCTTATCCATGAGAGGTTACCATTATAACCAGAGGGAGCTGAACCTGAGGGGCAGCCAACTGAATTAATTTATAAGTCCCTTACTGGCAAACTCTGATTTTATTTTTACATTTGTGATATTGTGATTTATAATATGAAATATGTATTTGGTCTTGACTTATTTCCTAAAACAGAGCTCCTAAAACCCTTGGAATTTCCTTCAGTAAAAACCATAAAAGTGTCTTTTCTTATGTTAAGGATGTGATTTTTAGAAAGGTCTTAGCTGACAGGTGGCACTAGTGGTAAAGAACCCACCTGCCATTGCACGAGACATGAGACTTGGGTTTGATACCTGGGTCAGGAAGATCCCCTGGAGAAGGCAATGCCAACCTGTTCCAGTATTCTTGCCTGTAGAGTCCTATGGACAGAGGAGCCTGGTGGGCTACAGTCATAGAGTCACAAAGAGTCAGACACTACTGAAGTGGCATAGCACACAGGTAACCTAAGGATGGGGCTGTTTGCCTGTGGTGGTGATCATGTGATTAGAGGGTTGGCACTTTGAATAAACCTTTCCACCCCTTCTGCCTTCCAAGAGGGGAAAGGAGCTGGAGATTGAATTATCAGAAATGGCAGAAATGACCAATCAGTTGTGACTGTAATTAAGTCTTCATAAAACCCAAAAAGAATAGAGCTCAGAGAGCTTCATTGGAATGTGGCACATCTGGAGAGGGCATGGAAGCTCTGTACCCCTTCCCCACACCTCACCCAATGCATCTCTTCCTTCTGGTTGTTCCCAAGTTATATACTTTTTACAATAAACCGGTGACTTAGTAACATGTTTCTCTGAGTTTAGTGAACTGCTCTGGCAAATAAATCAAACCTGAGGAGGGGGCCTTGGTAACCTCTGAATTGTAGCCAGTCACTGAGAAGTCTAGATGAGAACCTGGACTTGTGACTGGTATCTGAAATGTGGGGAAGGTTCATGGAACCTCCAGTCTGTAGCTGATTGGTCCAAAAGCAGAGGTGGGTTTGTGATTGGCAATCTGAAGTCAGGGCAGAGTGAGGGCATTCTTTGTCGAACTGACCCTTAACCTGTAGGATCTGATGCCATCTCCAGGTAGGTAGTGTCAAAATTGAGTTGAATTGTAGGCACCAAGAGAATTGCTTGGATGTGTGAGAAATTGACAGAGAATTACATCAGATCAGATCAGATCAGTCGCTCAGTCCTGTCCGACTCTTTGCGACTCCATGAATCACAACACGCCAGGCCTCCCTGTCCATCACCAACTCCCAGAGTTCACTGAGACTCACGTCCATCGAGTCGGTGATACCATCCAGCCATCTCATCCTCTGTTGTCCCCTTCTCCTCTTGCCCCCAATCCCTCCCAGCATCAGTGAGTCAACTCTTCTCATGAGGTGGCCAAAGTACTGGAGTTTCAGCTTTAGCATCATTCCTTCCAAAGAAATCCCAAGGCTGATCTCCTTCAGAATGGACTGGTTGAATCTCCTTGCAGTCTAAGGGACTCTCAAGAGTCTTCTCCAACACCACAATTCAAAAGCATCAATTCTTCGGCGCTCAGCCTTCTTCACAGTCCAACTCTCACATCCATACATGACCACAGGAAAAACCATAGCCTTGACTAGATGAACCTTTGTTGGCAAAGTAATGTCTCTGCTTTTGAATATGCTATCTAGGTTGGTCATAACTTTCCTTCCAAGGAGTAAGCATCTTCTAATTTCATGGCTGCAGTCACCATCTGCAGTGAT
>NW_011494747.1:395163-399423 GCF_000754665.1 Bison bison bison | reverse complement strand
CAGGGTGACAATATACAGCCTTGAGGTACTCCTTTTCCTATTTGGAACCAGTCTGTTGTTCCATGTCCAGTTCTAACTGTTGCTCCCTGACCTGCATACAGATTTCTCAAGAGGCAGATCAGGTGGTCTGGTATTCCCATCTCTTTCAGAATTTTCCGCAGTTTATTGTGATCCACACAGTCAAAGGCTGTTGGCATAGTCAATAAAGCAGAAATAGATGCTTTTCTGGAACTCTCTTGCTTTTTCCATGATCCAGCGGATGTTGGCAATTTGATCTCTGGTTCCTCTGCCTTTTCTAAAACCAGCTTGCACCTCAGGAAGTTCACGGTTCACATATTTCTGAAGCCTGGCTTGGAGAATTTTTAGCATTACTTTACTAGCGTGTGAGATGAGTGCAATTGTGCGGTAGTTTGAGCATTCTTTGGCATTGCCTTTCTTTGGGATTGGAATGAAAACTGACCTTTTCCAGTCCTGTGGCCACTGCTGAGTTTTCCAAATTTGCTGGCATATTGAGTGCAGCACTTTCACAGCATCATCTTACAGGATTTGGAATAGCTCAACTGGAATTCCATCACCTCCACTAGCTTTGTTCGTAGTGATGCTTTCTAAGGCCCACTTGACTTCACATTCCAGGATGTTGGCTCTAGGTCAGTGATCACACCATCGCGATTATCTGGGTCGTGAAGCTCTTTTTTGTACAGTTCTTCTGTGTATTCTTGCCATCTCTTCTTAATATCTTCTGCTTCTGTTAGGTCCATACCATTTCTGTCCTTTATCGAGCCCATCTTTGCATGAAATGTTCCCTTGGTATCTCTGATTTTCTTGAAGAGATCTCTCGTGTTTCCCCTTCTATTGTTTTCCTCTATTTCTTTGCATTGATCGCTGAAGAAGGCTTTCTTATCTCTCCTTGCTATTTGGAATTCTGCATTCAGATATTTATATCTTTCCTTTTCTCCTCTACTTTTCACTTCTCTTCTTCCACAGCTATTTGTAAGGCCTCCCCAGACAGCCTGTAATTATGCAACCAGGTCAGTATACAATGAAGTTAATTTACTTAATTTTGCTTTCAATTACTAGAGATATATTTTTATTTTATTTCAGAATTACATAAATAATATACATGGTTATAAGTATCTATAAAATCCACAAAATAAGATTTATTCCAAGAAGTCTTATTTTTCTTCTCTTCTCTATTTCATTCCCCATTGTAGCCATTTAAAAAATTTTACAGTTTCTTGTTAATAATATAAGCAAATGTCTCAATATTTGTATATATCTATATCAATGCCTATATCTGTGTATCTTCTTCCCTCTCATAGATAAATAACAGTAAATGTACATATACATTGTTGTTGTTGTTGTTTACTTGCTAAGTCCTGTCTGACTCTTTTGCAACCCCATGGACTGTAACCCGCCAGGTTCCTCTGTCCATGGGATTTCCCAGGCAAGAATACTGGAGTGGGTTGCCATTTCCTCCTCCAGGGGATCTACATGACCCAGGGATTGAATCCACATCTCCTGCATTGGCAGGTGGATTTATTTTCACTGATTCTTTTCCCCACCAGGGAGGCCCTTATACATATACATATATAGTACATGCATAGTTTCTGTATGTATGTTGTTTTAAAGAAATTTAAACAATTAAAAATTTAAAAATTGAATACTAATGTATAGATACATTCCTCATCCCTTTTTTATAGCTGTATAGTACTGGCACAGTGTTAAAGAATATGCCTGCCAATGCAGGAGACACAAGAGATCCCTGGATCCAGGTTCAATCCCTGGATCAGGAAGATCCTCTGAAGTATGAAATGGCAACCCACTCCAGTTTTCTTGCCTGGAAAATACCATGGACAGAGGAAGCTGGTGGGCTACAGTCTGTGGGATTGCAAAGAGTCAGACACAACTGGGCACACACACACACAGAGTACTTAATTCCATATTTATTCATCATCACCTATTAATAGTCATTTGGGTTGTTCTATTTTTTTTTCTGTATAAGTAGTAGTGTAAAGCAGTGATTATCAATTTCTGACATTAAAAGATGATTGAACCTTGCCTTTTCAGCTTTTGATTCAGTGAGTAATTTATTATGTTAAATTGGTTTGTTTCTCCAAGTGTCACTATTGTGTGTGTATGTGTGTGTATTTATGTATTATAGAAAATTTTACTCACATATAAAGCTAGATATGATAGCTCAAGGGACCCCCATGCATCTGTTACCCAGTTTCAACAATTATCAATTCAGAACCAACTTTGTTTTATCCATACCTTACTCATTTTCCCTTTTCCCACTGGGTTGTTTTGAGGAAAATCTCAGGCTTGAATTTTGTGACTTTGGTCAAATTACTTAATAATATTAAATGTCAGTTGCCTCCTCTATAATATGGGAATGATCATACCTATTTTCAATGGTATGCTGGTAAACCTATAAGAACCAGCTCTCTAGGGGAAAACAGGTCCTCATTTGTATCATGTGCCAATTTCTCTGATGTAAATCCTCACATCATGGACAATTTCAAGCTACCAATGTGGTGCCACCGAGTTGAGAAGAATTGGAAAGAGACGAGTACGATCATTAGCATTCCCTTGCCAGTACAAGCCAGCTCCACCACACCACTGATGCCACTTCACAGAGCTGTAATGAGGACTTATTGGGGGGTAGTACAGGTCATACAGTATCAATAAATTCTAGCCCTGACTGTTCTCGTTATTTCTAGACTGATGAGACTCTGTTGTCACTTGCGAGACTCCTTCAACAAGTTTTTCCTCATTACATGTTTTCCTGCATCTAAACATTCAGTTCTCACTACTATCAAAAGACCCATAAAGCAGTGTGATCCCATTCACTGACTTACTCTGTGTAATAATTGGCTTGCTACACATTATAATTAAAATAGAAACTTAAATACCTTAATCCCTTAGGGAATATAGCAAAAAAGTGTTAATATATCTGCCTCATAGATTTCATAATCTGATGAATATTAAGTATTTTGAGGGGGGTATAAAGTTATTTCAGACTTTTGTGTTTTGGGTTTTTATTTTAGTCTTGTCATCATTAATTACTATCTGCTATTGATAGAAACATCTGGGGAAATATAAATATTTCCATTTATAGTTATGATATAATGAACAACATATGCCCAATTCAGTTTATCATGGCTTGGCTTGCATGTTAAAAACCAATAGAATAAGTAATTGTGCTAATGTCTTTAGAGGATATAGCTTAATGGTTTACTTACATTGCTTTGACATTTTGTTCATGGGGATTTGAGAAATGTTAATTGTTGTCATTGTGCACATTTAAAAAAATCAAAGTGATCTTAGTATCTTACATTGTGTATCTTCTCTTCACTTTGTAATCTTTTCTCAGTGAGGTGAAAGCAAATCAGACAAATCCTGAAACCACTGTCACTGTGTTCTGAGTTCCATTTATTCAAATTTTGGGAAACTTGCGAAAGATTTGACACAAAAACAAAATCAAGTTTAGGACTGTAGGTGTTGTGAAAAAGTTCAGTTGCTATGAAGTTATTTCATGAGGGGAAATCAAATGAAATTGGATACATTGTGTGCCATGTTAAAAATTCAATTAACATTATAGTTGCTGCTGCTACTGCTGCTAAGTTGCTTCAGTCGTGTCCGACTCTGTGCAGCCCCATAGACGGCAGCCCACCAGGCTCCCTCATCCCTGGGATTCTCCAGGCAAGAATACTGGAGTGGGTTGCCATTTCCTTCTCCAACGCATGAAAGTGAAAGTGAAGTCGCTCAGTCGTGTCCGACTCTTAGCGACCTCATGGACTGCAGCCTACCAGGCTCCTCCGTCCATGGGATTTTCCAGGCAAGAGTACTGGAGTTGGGTGCCATTATTTAATCCAGTGTTTATAAGACTAAATATGAAACATTTAAAGATAACAAATGAGCAAAGCATCAGTTCAGTCAGTTGAGTCGCTCAGTCATGTCCGACTCTTTGCGACCCCATGAATCGCAGCACGCCAGGCCTCCCTGTCCATCACCAACTCCCAGAGATCACTCAAACTCATGTCCATCGAGTTGGTGATGCCATACAGCCATCTCATCCTCTGTCGTCCCCTTCTCCTCCTGCCCCCAATCCCTCCCAGCATCAGAGTCTTGTCCAATGAGTCAACTCTTCACATGAGGTGGCCAAAGTATTGGAGTTTCAGCTTTAGCATCATTCCTTCCAAAGAAATCCCAGGACTGATCTCCTTTAGAATGGACTGGTTGGGTCTCCTTGCAGTCCAA
>NW_011494747.1:394845-394998 GCF_000754665.1 Bison bison bison | reverse complement strand
TCTTTCACTTTCATCAAGAGGCTTTTGAGTTCTTCTTTACTTTCTGCCATAAGGGTGGTGTCATCTGCAGATCTGAGGTTATTAATATTTCTCCTGGCAATCTTGATTCCAGCTTGTGCTTCTTCCAGCCCAGCGTTTCTCATGGTGTACTCT